>NC_133650.1:17203097-17503097 GCF_009905375.1 Apium graveolens | reverse complement strand
CAATTTTGGTATTATTAGTACCATCAAACTATTCTAGCACCGCAAGAGATTAAATAAAATGATTCAAAAATACGAAGTTAATATATATCAGTTTTTAGCAAAAGTAAAGAATAGTAATCAAAATATTACTTTGTCTGTCCCCCTCATTTTTTAATATTTCTCAACTAAAATTGGGAAGTTTGTTGAATGTGGGAGATAAAAAGTGAATAAATTTGATAATATAAGAAAATTTAAAAGATACGGAGATAGTTGAAAAAGGGTGTGAAAGAATGGATATCAAAAATTGTACATTTATGGATTATGATGAAATTGAAGTGATTAAAGAACACGAAAAGGATAAAGATTAAGAAGAAAATAATAAAAAGAGTTTCAATGGGTATGGAGATGAGAATGATGATTACCTACATGTCGAAGACGTGTATAATGTATCCTGATACACTTACAAGATTGACGGATGATTTGTGATATCTAGACTTAATTCGACCATTAAAGGTGAGTTTCCAAACTTTTGAGACTGTGGTAGATTATCAATATCATAATAAATTTAATTTGAGGAATATGGTTAATGAAATCAAGTTACCTTCACAAATTTATTTCGCACCAAATAATGTTATTTGGATTAAACTATTGGTTGTCACTACTGTAAGTAAAAATTATGTGTTTGATATTGCTAGTTTGAGGAACAACTTTTCAAAGATTTTAAACAAGTTTAATGAGAATTCATCGGAATTTGTATTTGGTAGATCATATCAATTTAATATGAATTGGTGTCAAAGATGTTAGGAATGAGACAATTGACTTTAAAAATCACAACATGGGTTATGTCTTGTATCTCCTTGTGGATAAAGGTGGTCATCATCTCTTATTATAACACAAGAGTTTAGTGATATTAATTCCAAATTTATTGTCACAAAAATTTATAATGGTTGGTTCGAGCTGCTTTTAATGATACCTTTATCCTTGAAAGTTATTATGGAGAATGATGTGAAGTATACAATTTTAACAAAGCATTTCCCTTTAAAAGTAGCACTATGGTGAGATAAACAGTAAGTCGATGTATTTGTTATTCTAGATGAGAACTTGAGATCGAGTTCTTTTGAAGTGGAAGAGTCTGATGTAGGAGAATTTTCAGAACATATCAAGGGTGTGAATAATGTAAGAAGAGTAAATGTACGCTGAGACTGCATGGTTACGGTGTTGAGGATATATGATGGAATGCTCACGCCGCTGGATTGCATGAACATGTCAAAACTGAAAAATACAACAATGGCTTATGAGGTTCAAGAAGAGAGATATTGCATGCTCATGCTTCAGGCTGCATGATCACACTACTTTTAATTATTATTTGTTTTTATTTTAAATTTGTTTTATTTTATTTCAGGATTTTCTATTCCTACATAAATAATCTTATGATTTAACATAAATGAAGTTTTTATTAAAACTAAAACATAACATTTTTCTCTTATTTTCTTGTGAATTCAAGTTTTGTCTTGTGAATTCAAGGTGCTTAAAAAAATTCGTGTAAAAGATCTTGCGAGAATTAGCGCTTGTTTATTTTACGCTTTCGTGCTACGTCAGTGAGGGAAAAGAAGATTATGTTAAAATTTTAAAGGAATATTAGCTAATCTCTAAGACTGAAATTTATGTTAAATTTTTTATACTTAAATTAATGAATCACAATATCATAAAGCTAATATCTTGCTAGGAAGATACTTCACCCTTCGGTCCTTACTCACTAGTCAATCAATTTGACAAAGGAGAGTATAGCTTTTAACTTAGAACTAGCTCTATAGCATGTGCCTCTAAATTGTACTAATTGAAACTGTTTTCGAAATTATTTTCGCTGTAATTGTTGACGATATATTTATGTTGTTACCTAATAGATAAATAATTTACTTATTTATACATATGAGCACAAGTGATTGAGGTATGTTTGCACTGGTGCATTCGCAAGAAGTAATAAATTATGTTCGTATACATTTTTTGTCACTTCATAATAAATGGTATTTGTAATATGTTAATGCTTAGAAAGTAAAATAAATACAACTAATTATGTGTTCCTGATGTATATCAATCACTCTAAATATAAAATAATTATTAATTTTTTTAATTATTTAATGTGTGTATGTGTTAGAAATATGATTGACAATATAATATTAATTATTCGTACATATCAGTATAAATAGTTTATTTTAATTTTTATTTCATTAAATTTAATATAATATGCCGCCATTTCGTTATGTTGGAGGACGAGTTTAGATTAATAACAAATAGGAATATACGAGTACGTATGTGTGTGTGTATGTCTCTGTATTATATATATATATATATATATATATTGTATGTATGTATGCATGCACATAATAATTATATAACAATTGATAATTTTCAATAAATGAATGATGAAGTAAATTAAATATTATATAGATATTAATGTAGGGGTATAATTGTCATATGAATTAATTTGCTCAACCAACACCCCTGACGATGCTAACAACCTATGGAACAATGACAATATATGATATATGTCACATAATTATTAATAGTGAAGTATAAATCGTATATATGTATATAAATAGTTTATTTTATTTTTTATTCCCTATAATTTAATATAATAATGGACAATTTAATTATGTAGGAGGACGATGTTAAATTGATGAAAAATAATAATATATGAGTATGTATGTATGTATGTATGTATGTATGTATATATGTATGTGTATGGATATATGTATATGTGTATGTATGTGTGTATACGTGCATGCATGTATCTATGTATTAATTTATATATATGTACATATTTATTGTATATATGTATGCATGTATGTATTAATGTATGTATACACATATTAATTATAAAATAATTAATAATTTTTAATAAATATATGATGAGGGTAAATAAATACTATGTAGATATTAATGTAGGTGTATAATCGTCATATTAATTAAATTGCGCATCAAACCCCCTGTTGGTTACAAATAATATAGGAGTATGTATATATGTATGTGTGTGTATGTATGTATGTGTATGTATGTGTGTATGCCTGTATGCATGTATGTATGTATATATGTATGCACGCTTGACGCACACATGTATGTATTTATGTATGTATGTATGTATGCATGTATTAATTTATATATATATATATATATATATATTTATTGTATGTATGTATGCATGTATGTATTAATGTATGTATGCACATATTAGTTATACAACAATTAATAATTTTTAATAAATGAATAATTATGTGAAATAAATATTATATATATATTAATGTAGGGGTATAATCATTATATTAATTAAATTTCTCATCAAACCCCCTGTTGTTATATTATATATACTAGCTTAAATCTCGTGTGATGCACGGATCCCTTTAATATTTTTTTATTTATCCCGTCATATTATAATTTTAAAATATTTATATAAATCCCGTGCGATGCATAGATTCATTAATATTCAAATAATTTTAAAATTTTGTTTATTCAATTATATAATAACTTTTATATATTTACATAAATATATGATAATTATAGATTTGTAATAAAAATAATGTAAGAATTAGGAAGAAGTTGTGGTCTTATGATAAGTTTTGGTCGTAATTTAGCGGGATAAAAATACTATATCTAGTAGTTTAGTAATTTAATAGCTTAACATGTATATAACACTATTTATTTTTATTTTTAATAATTAAAATATGAGAATAACTGTTGAACCAAAAAATACTTTATTCCGGTTATTATATTATACTAGCTTTACAACCCGTGCGATGCACGGGTCTTCATTATATTTTTATATTATTTAAATTTATAATAAATTTCTTTTTGGATAGTTATGTTATTAGTATATTTATAAATAATAATATAAATATTTGTTGTTGATAGGATTCGAACCTGAATCTTGGGTAGTGTATAAATAATAATATAAATATTTGATGTTGGTGAGATTCGAACCTGGGAGTTTTAGTAATGTATAAATAATAATATAAATATTTGCTGTTGGCGGAGTTCGAACCTGAGAGTTTGAGTAGTGTATACTCTTTTAGTATTTGAATTTAACGGTCCTGATCACTTAATTTAAAAGATCTGACGGTTATAAATGAGGATAACCAAACCAACAAAAAAAGACATAGCAACCAAAAAAAGGTATACCAAATTATACCCCATTTCGATTATTATAAAATATTATAAAATAGTATAGATATATAGATAATAGATGTTGGTTTTTTCTTGAAAAGGTATACTATATGTATTTGTCTTTTTACTCCCACTTTGAAAAAGGTCAAATAATTATCAATTTTTTAGTAAATATAATTGTGGATCACATAAGATCAAAAGTTCTATTACTTTCTCACGTATAAATGATAAGGAGAGAAACACAGGGGTGTAATTCAAGTCCGTTGGTTCGCGAGCTCGAATGTTTCGAATTTATTTAAGTGTGCTTGATTTGGCTAAATGAATCGAGTTCGAACAGTAAAGGAGCCGGCTCGACTTAATTCATGAAACTCAACGAGCCGAATTCGGATAAAGATTTATGTCTGATTAAGTATAAAATTAAACGAATCGACTCGTTAAAACCGTCTTGTTACTGGAATTGTGAATTAAACGAGTCGAGTTCACGCAGAGATTTAGACTCGATTAGTTAAACGAACTGACTCGACTCGATTAAGGTCCGCTCAAATTACATCTATTTCGAAATTCGGCTCAAATTATAGCCCTAAAGAAATTTACTCTGAAAACTTGATGTCAATAAATTAATATAGGTATTTGTAAAATCCGTTTGAAATTGCTAGTTGAAGTTGGTTCTTTAAATTTGTATTTCGTTGTTATCATGTTGCATTTTTGAGTTGTAAAGAACAAAAAACTGGCCACAGATATAATTGTAGTCCTTAAATTTCTAGTTCGTTGTTATGACGCTGCACTTTAAAGTTATTAAGAACATAAAATTGGCCGAAGTTGTGAATTGCTATGTACTGGAGAAGCTCAGTTTTTATAGGCGGTGTACGAGAAGTGTTAAGAGTGTCAACAATAAAATCAAATTTAGAGGGACTAAAAAGGAGAGGGGCCATCTAAAAATTGAAATGAACAAGTCCCCTGTACAATTAATTCTCATAGAACTGGGGTTCATCATAATCAACCAGCTATTTTAATACAAAAACTCGTGTTTGAAATATCGAGTAATGTCCTAGGACAAAAAGTTAACATGAACAACGTTATAAAGACAGAGTTAAAGACAGAGTCTATTCTCTAAACAATAGTACATGAGATTCACTAACATACCAAGGATGTTAAAAAACCCCAAACATAAACTACGAAGTACGTATAACAAAACAAGAAAAACAGAAACTGTCAGGGTTCATACACTTAATTACTTATTAACATCCCCCTAACCCTTAAACTTACTTAAAAGGCTTTTTAGGGGAAAGTATACCAATCCATAATTTAATCCCCCTAATCCCAATTCAAACCATACTCTAAATCTAAATTAATTTAGCACCTCCATGCTGACGTGGCCACGAGGGCCCGATCGTGCCAGCAAAGCACCATCTCCGCCTGTCGTTTCGCCACGTGGAAACCCCTCACCTGTACCCTCCTCAGTAAACACTCCGCTTGAAAATCAGCAAACTGACTTAACCCTATCGCCCTAAACCCGGCGCCGGAATACGCCTCCCTCCACGGCATTTCACGGCGCCCTGCCGCCTCAACAGCTGCAATTATTTTCGGAAGCATCACGAACATCTCTATTTTTCTGATCCAATCACCGCTGCAGACGCCAACGTTGGCAGCTTCCAGTGACTCAAAAACAGTGGAATAAAATTCCAGACCGTCAATTACTGTCTGTCGAAACGAAGACGTGATCAGGCCTTCGAAATCAACATGCACCACAACGTGAGGTGAAATTCGACGCAGATCAGTCACGAAGCCTGCACCGATACGACGAAAAATTGTCGGTGATAACTGCACAGCTATCTTCTCACCTTCAGCGAATTTCACAGACTTGAACGATAAAAATTCGAATGTTCGAACCGAAATAAAATCAATTTCGAATCCGATATTCAGCTCACGAGCAAATTGGCACAAATTCTCTGTCACAAGTCTTGACTCCATAGCGTAGTCCTCAGGAACAATAGCAGTGATTCGAATCACTGGTGGATTGCTCTTCCGATTCTCCGCGATTTCTCGCATAAACGACGCCCATTGTCCTCCAAAACCGATGTCGAAATCGATGACGTGGACGATCATAGCACCGTCCACGGCCTCGAGAATCGCCTGATTGGCGGTGAAGTTGGAGAACATCGGGATCGGTGAAACATTGGAGAAGGTCTTGTAAGCCTTTATAGTGTGGACAACATTTTCAGAAGAGTTATCAGGTAAAGTAGTTCCAGTTAATAGAGACTGAAGCGCTTCCTTAAAATAGTAAGCCGCGCGTTGCAGTGGCTTTCCATTTGCGGACGAAAGGCGGAGATTGAGTGGCGCAAGTATAGCCTGCGCAAGCTGGATTGAGTTTGTCTCAAAGCACTCAGCTAACCTGATCAACTCATCAACAAAATCAAACTCAGAGTTATACTGGTTCATAAGCGCTTGATCGTTGGGGAAACTAGTATGGAAGTTAGTGAACTCGAAAGAGGATTGATCGTAGGAAGGAATTGGAAGATCAGTAATCATCTGTGGAGGTGGAGGAAGGAGAGAGTCCTGAGAAATTGGTTTGGAAAAGTGAAGATTATTGTTGTCGTCATGGAGGCCTAAGTCCCTCATTAGAGAATCCCAATCTTCGAAATGGTTTAGAGCATGCTCGTTGTCGTGATCCAGGTGGTGAAGTGTTAGGTCAGCGTCGGTGGTGGTGGCTGAGTAGTGAGGCTGCAGAGATGCTGGTTTTCCAGCTACAGGAGGGCTGGGGCTGCGGCGGAGATCAAGGACGGATTTGGGCTCGTAAAATTTGTTGGTGGTTTCGAATTGGGGTGAGGTGAATGGTACTTTCATCTCCTGCCTGAGCTTAGCTTGCTAGCTCAAATTCAATATGATCAATGTGTTACAATATTTGTGTACTCTATTGAGTTTGTGGTAGTATTTTTTTCTGGTGGAAGTTCAAGTAGAAGTACAAACAAATATATAAGTAGGGGATGCATGGGTTGAGACTTGAGACTTGAGACTATGGTCTCCAAATTTTTTAACTTTATTAGTAATACTCATTTTTAAATTTAAATATTAATATGCAATTTTTTTTATTATATTTTAAAATTTTGGCACCTTAATTAGTATTTATTTTTTCAGTTAGTTTTGAAAAAATGGTATAATAATTAATTAAAATTTACCGCTTTTCTTGTAGCGCGTGATATTGTGCTTTAGAAAATTATAACAGAGAATAAAAGGTTTAAATTTGATTAAAATATTAAAACACAAAATCATCTGATCATTAATTCTTAATTTACTTAATATCCTAAATCAGTGCCTCCGTCCCCGTTCCAATTATCGATTTCTATAAAATTTTCGGACATAAATATATTTATAATTTGATATAAGAGGACCGAGGAGATAATTGCTAGCTTTTAAATGCGTTATTTTATTATATATTTATTATATTTAAAATGTATAAAAAAAGATGAAGGGGGGGGGGATGATTGCTGGCTTTTCACTCATTATAAACTTTTTGCTTTTATATTGCGTGAGAGTTAGAGCCATAAAAAGTGAGGGGGCCAGGTAGAAAGTATGGTATACAATATACATGCATGGCCATTCATGCCATTAGAGATTTGATTTGAATGCATTACAAGGGTAAAGACAGGGGTGGGGTGAAAAGATTGATTGGTATATTTCATGGGAAACTAAGCTTCTTGGTTAAGCCTGTTTTTTCTTCCCATGCTAATGTAATAGTAACTACTCCCCTGCTCTACTTTCTTTGATTCCCAGCTTTTGTCCCTGTCTTTCTTTTGAATTGTTGTATCAATTACACATTTTATACACACACAAAACTGATGCACCAAAAAACGTTTATCCTCTTTTCCAATACTTAATTACACTGCTCCATCCCTGCTTAAATATATATATAGATTCATCTGAAATTAGTTAGCTAGGTTATGCTTTTGGTAACACTCCGATTTTGTATTAGTAGGGTTTGAAATTCTAATTTCTGAAAGCTGAAAACATTTTTAGGAATTGTATCAATCTCGTGATGTTTAAGTTTTTACTTTAATTGTTGGTTAAGCTAGCCTACTTTGTTAAGCTTATGATTTGATTATACTACTGACTAAGACGATGCTGTTTCCATTTGTCTATCAGATTAGGGATCAAGGGGTCACTTAATTAGATGTGGCAACTAAAGTTTGATTATATGGAATATGAACAAAGATAATTTTACAGGAGAAATATATGTTGTCTCATTTACGCTAAACTCGGCAATACTTGCATCACCAAATACAAAAGTGGTTATCTACAGAATTGAAAAAATATCAATTAATATGCTTTAATAAAAAAAATGTAAAACTTTGCCCAAGATTACCTACAGAACTGAAGAAAACAAAATTTTATGTTATACTCCTATATATCCTCGTCATCAAAATTGATTTAAGCACAGTCACGACTCATGAGAACCAAGATGAGAAAAGGAAATATGTTAAAATTGTAGTTGTCCACACTTAATAAACTGTAGTAAAAGATAGATACAAGTGGACAGTCTATATTGCTTGCCTCAACTCGTAGGATTACTCATTTGCTTTTCATTGCCATGTAAACCACACATAATTACACTTTGTAGGCGTCAAAGTTTTTGGTTTTCTTTACTTTTGATTTATCCTCACATTTCATTTTCGAACTTATTAGAACCATATCAAAGAGATTAGATGTACAATCTGTTGAAATATTAGGGTGTTAATTTCTTGCTCTGAATGATCAACCTACAAAACGCACGGTAACTTCATATATGTGCTGTGCCAAAAAATAGTTACTTCAATGAAAAGTAAGAATCTATCTTTAACTTGATATATCACTCGACTTATTTAGTAGTTCAAGGAATACTGTGACGGATGTTATTCAATATAGGGTGTTGTTTTTACTATGATAATAAGACGAATAATTGTAGATGTTTCAAATTTATATTAAAAATGAATTTCAAATATCATATATCTGTGGTACATTTGCTACATATTAATTAAAAATAATGAATCTCGTAAATTTTATCAATAAAAATACCCGAATACGTCAATAATATCACATCATATATTATATAAAATGTATTAATAGTCCTTTTCAATCATCTGGGGTTTAAATTTGAACATCGGATGCATCTATTGAGCAACATCTGATCATCAAGTCAATGCTAGTTATGTAGAAAAGAATATTGCTCTCTTTAAAATATCATTTTTCTGCACACTAAACACAAATTTTTATAATTTTAACTTGTTTTGATGGGTCAACACTTTTTAATATTAATGCACCCCTGAATTTACAACAAATACACGAATTAAAACACTCCAAATTTTATAAATTTTAGTGGTTAGTATGTGTCCATGGGTATATACTAGACAAATCCTTAAAATATAATGGGGATAAAGATTTGAGGAAAAAATTAGCGAATTGAATTAAATTATAACAAATTAGTTACATAAATTCTATGATAGTTGAGTTAGGGCTTTGAAATAGCAACTCAATTTACTAAGGTTGAAAATATTACTGTGGATACGTTTCTTTGATTACAATATTACTATATGTTTTGGTAGAGACAAAAATGTTCGTCATATTTTATCGGGAGATGCAAGTGTATTTTCGTATAAAATATATAGTATATATATATATATTACCCCATGTATTAATACAAGAATAATCTCACGAAATTTATGTAAGATGATCTCAGTAACATCAAATTATCATGGACATTTTTTGAGAGTGACATTGATGCGGAACCTTTATATATAATATAAATTAGATATATAAAATAAACATCAAATTGAGAAACCATAAAGTGGATGAGCTCTCCTTTAACAGATGTTAGTTTTCATTTGGAAAATGCAAAATGATATATCCCCGCCACAAGCCAGTGCCATGTATGAGGTTGGACCGATATACATTATTAAGAAGGGGGATGGGACCGATAAAATTGACGAGATGAAGAAAGTAATTGACCCACTAATTTATAATGGACCTTGTGGGAGACTTTTACATGAAACGCATGGCTGTATGATCAAAGTGACAGGGCTACTTGCCTTTACGTCAATTAGTCTGTATATGTGTGTTTAATACGTGTATTATTATGTATACGTCTGGAGAAGTGAAGGGCACCATAGAAAGCAAAAATGACTTTGGCTGACTAAGGGGATGAGAAAAGGAATATGTTCTTGGTGTTGATAGATTGCATTATTATTTATCATGCACCCCCCCACCCAACTCATAATTTCTACATTTCCACTTACAAATTCACCTCCCACAAAGCTTAACACACCTCTCCCTCCCCCCATCCCAAAGTTTAATTTCCCACCATCTAAAAAGATATCTTTAGTTCTCACTCATCTGTATATTACACTTGCACATGCATGTACACTGTACTTGTGAATCAAACTGTTCATACAAACAAGACTCTTCTTTACGTTGCTAATATAGTATGATACTGCTCAACTTTTGACATTCATTATTTAGTAGTATAATGCACTCACTAATTCACATAAGTTTTCACGTGTTATAACCTAGTTTAGGCCCTGCTATCCAATTAACGCGTGTGAGCAGGAACCAAAATAAATTAAGGGTGTTTTATTAATTGATTTTTACAAAAAAACTCACCTTCATTTATATGTCTTATCTAAGGACTTCAATGACTCATACAGCTTATAGCAGTGTCCTGTACGGTAAAATATAGACCAGACCATGTCCCTATATTGAATAATAAAGACGCCGTTTTCGTGAAAACCCGACTTAGGGTAATAAATATAAAAAGTGTTACATATATATATATAGAGGTTACTCCAATATAAATCAATTTAGAATATAAATTAGAAATGAAATATTTTTTTTTTAAAATTAATTTGAAATATAACACATATGGTATCCAAATCGATCGTTGAAAGATGTAGAAAAATACAGTGAAATCATATTTTAAAAAAAAATTACAGTTTGACAGGAAATATCAAATTAAAAATGGAAGGGAAAAGCTGAAATTGGTTGTGGGAGGGTGCAAGGTAGTTGGGTGATGTGATTTAGGGGGACCATTAAATTGGGTAGATCTAATGCCTTGGATTAGTTCTAAGTTTTTATTTAAATTTTAGTTTGTATTTGATCATTCCCCTATATATATATATATATGAGTTGGGTTCTACGGAAACCCATATAATTTGGAGACTATGGAGACCACTCTTGTGACCATTAGATCAAATTCTATCTTGTGGCTGAGATTTAAACATTTTCAAATATTTTTTTAATAAATATTAAAATACACCAATGCCACTCCCTGTAACGTGTGTGCGACTGTTTTACGTATATAATATTTTGTAAATGGGTCTCATAATCCGATCCCCACATATACGCCAGAAGATTAAGAGTGCAGTACATGGTCCTGCCAAAAAAATGGCAAAAAAAAGAGAAAGAAATGCAGTACATGGTTACACTAAAAAAAGAAAAAGAAAAAAGAGTGTAGTACATGGTCTGATTCAAGTTTTACACTTGTGCTTCTTATTTTTTGGGGGACGGACATGGTCAAATTGTTTTCTAATTTTTTGATATGGCTTTTTAGTAATCAGATGATATTTTAAAAGGGAAATGAAGCAAATGCAGAACATGGTATATTATGTGCAGTACATGGTTTATGTATTAGTATTGCATGTATATAAATGCATTGGATGTCCGATTTTGAGTTGCAAAACAACTTTATGAATTGCAAAACATCTGACTAGTTGTAATATTAGCACGCCTCATGTGATGTCAATGACAAAGTGTCATTACTGTAAACTTGTAATGCCTGTAACCGCTAGGCTATAACTATGGTTGTGCGTAACTGTAGTAGTTAATACGTGTCTAGATTATAGAAACTACTAACATTTTAATTAGCCATTTGATGATACATAAATCCATAAAATATATATATATATATATATATATATATATATATATATATATATGAGATTGACAATATTAATACAATAAATAGAAATTATAAAGCTGAGCCCATGATTGTATTTATACGAAACTTATCCATAAATAGAATAATAATAAAATAAGTATATGCATCTAAATATACCGAAAATCACATAAGCACACCACCCCACATCAGAGCAAATAAGAAAAATTCTACATTGAAACCTCTGCAAATCACTAGAAACCGTATTATTACTCGAATAAAGCGAAGTCCTCCTGTCTAAAGTCATGGCACATGTGAGATTTATGTGTCTTGTTTAATTTTTTGGGGTCAAATTAATTTAACTTCTGATCTAAATTAAACAACAAACTTTCATTATTTTAAAAATCTCAAAAATACACATTAAAGTAGATTACCTATACTTTCTAATAATATAATTTTTATATTTTTTTCAATTATATACTATATAAAATTTTTGGTCAAATTTGGGTCAACTTAACGACAAAAATTCAAATAAGACAAATAAATTGGGACGGATGGAGTAATATGTAATCCACAACAATTATAAAATTTAAATCTTTATATATCTAATATACTATATCATATAATTTTCATTTCTTTGGTAATTATAAAAAAAATTATTATCAGAATCAAGTTAATTTGATCGTAAAAAATTTAAATAATACAAAAAAACTTGGACGGTGGGAGTAACATTTTCTTTTATAACTGATGAAACTCCAGAATCAAATTGATTAAGGGAAAGTGAGTATTTGGTCAATATATATGTGAGTATTAAATTGCGATCCATAAATAATTTTGTTTATAAATATGTATTTATGAATTTACTTGTAATCAAGTACTTTTCTAAAATTTGTTCTCCTTTATTTATAAGGGGACAAGTAAAACGGTTTATTCTCCCCATATCAAATATTTAATACATAATCGGGTCTATGTAAAAAGTTTAAAGTATGTTTTTACTCATGTCTTAATCATGTAAAACATTTTTAACGTGTATTTAGTATTTACAGTTATAAATCACAACATACATGATTACCTTTGCTATTTTATTGTTTTTTGTAGTGTGAACACTTGTAAACATATCACACGTAGTGATCTTTTATGGAAGCTTTTTGGATCATCATGTTTAACTTTTCTTTTAACTATCTTCTTGGTATGGGTGCATTTCAACTTTATTATAAAGAAAGCACCCTCCAACCAAAATACACAAAAAAAGAAAAGCTTTACTAGAAAAGCCGAATTTGTAGCAGCCATTAACTTAAATATTAAATATATTTGTAACATAATTTATATTAGTTTACATTTTATTTCATAGAAAGTGAAGGAACACCACTAAAGCCAAAAGCTGTCTGTTTACTATTCACCAACAGGCCATTGTTAGGCTTTTCTCTGTAAAATTTTCCACATTTGGATATGAATTTTTTTTTTAAAAAATTAGAATTTAAATACTGGTATATAAAGAGATAGCAATAGATTGTAACAATGTTAGTGAATAGCGGAATCGAGGTTCAAATGTCAATTCGGATGAGCCCCGTGAGTTCTAGCAAGGTAGTCAGAAGCAAGGTAGCTTTTGCAATATTCACAGATGCACGCTCGGCTCTCGTTTAAAAATTAAATACATTGTTACTGTTATAAACCTTAACTGAAAATATTAGTTATATTTTATATAGAGAAAGTATATGAGAATAGAAGATATAAAGAGAAAGTTGTCTTATTTCATTAGCTAAATCAACTATTTATAGTAGTCGGTTTACAAGGCTTACTTAGTAAGCTATCCAAATCTTATTTATTAAGTATCACAAAACTTCCTCGATAAGCTTTACAAGTCTTTCTCGGTAAGATTTGAGAGACTTCTTCGATACGCTTTGACAATCACATTATATTTATTCAAATATTTTAAAATTATCCAAATCTTGTTCATTAAGTATTACAAAACTTCCTCGATAAGTTTTACAAGTCTTCCTCGATAAGTTTTACAAGTCTTCCTCGATAAGCTTTACAAGTCTTCCTCGGTAAGATTTGAGAGACTTCCTCGATACGCTTTGACAATCACTTTATATATATTCAAATATTTTAACACTCCCCCTTGATTGTCAAATGCGAGTTATTCCAAAGATTGACTGCCTCGTTAAAACCTTGCAAGGAAAAACCCAGTAGGATAAAAACCTTGACGAAGGAAAAAGAGTACCGTCTCCCCCTGAATAAAATGTCTCACATTTTAACATTTTGATATAGCAAACTTTTTAACCTCCGCATACCCATATTATTTCTCACATTCTCAAATGTTGATGTAGGTAGTGACTTCGTAAGTATATCCGCCAGATTATCGCATGAGCGAACATGTTGAACATCAATATCACCATTTTCTTGAAGTTCATGAGTGTAGAAAATTTTTGGCAATATGTGTTTTGTTCAATCCCCTTTAATATATCCTTGCTTAAGTTGTTTGATGCAGGCCGAGTTATCCTTGAATAAAACTGTAGGACTATCTGAAATACTTGATGATCCACATGATTCTCGAATATGTTGAATGACCGACCTTAGCCAAATACATTCTCTGCTTGCTTCATGAATTGCTAGTAACTCTGCGAGATTTGATGAAGTTGTAGCCATAGTCTGTTTTGTAGACTTCCAAGAGATAGCAGTATCACAATATGTAAATAGGTAACCTGTTTGTGGTCGCCCAAAGTGAGGATCTGACATGTATCCAGCATTTGCATATCCAACTAGCCGTGATCTTGAATTGTTTGGGAAGAATAGTCCAAGATCGATTGTCCCTCGAAGATATCTGAATATATGTTTTATTTCATACAAATGCCTTTTAGTAGGGTCAGAACTAAATCTTGCCAACAGGTTCACTGCAAATGCAATATCAGGCCGTGTGTTGTTTGCAAGATACATGAGAGCGCCAATTGCACTGAGATGTGGAACTTCAGGTCCAAGAGCCTCTTCATCTTGTTTTCTAGGAGGGAAATGATCCTTTTCAACCTCAAGTGATCGAACAACCATTGGTGTGGTTAGCGGATGAGCTTTGTCCATGTAGAACCGATCAAGAATCTTTTCAGTGTAGTTTGATTGACGAACAAATATTCCTGAAGATAAGTGCTCCACCTGTATACCTAAACAAAATCTTGTCCTTCCAAGATCTTTCATTTCAAACTCATTTTTCAAATAGTTAGCAACATTAGTAATATCTTCAGTAGTACTGATAATATTAAAATCATCCACATATACAGCAATAATAACAAAACCATTTTATGATCGTTTAATAAAAATGCAAGGACACACTTGATTATTAACATATCCATCATTCAATAAGTATTCACTAAGCCTGTTGTACCACATACGACCAGATTGTTTCAAACCATACAATGATCGTTGTAATTTAACATAATATAAATGTCGAGGCTTAGTGTCCTCAATATTTAATCCTTCAGAAATTTTCATATAAATATCACTATCAAGTGATCCATATAGGTATGCTGTCACAACGTCCATCAAACGTGTTTCCGGTTTTTCCATACAAGCCATACCCATTGGAAAACAAAAAGTAACTCCATCCATCACAGGAGAGTGTGTTTCCTGGTAATCAAAACCAGGTCTTTGAGAGAATCCCTGGGCTACTAGCCGGGCCTTATATCTAACAATTTCATTTCTCTCATTTCATTTTCGTACAAACACCCATCTATTCCCGACAAGGACTACACCAGCTGGTGTTTGGACTGCAGGTCCAAATACATTTCTCTTGCGCGAGGATTGCAATTCTTCTTGAATCGCAATTTTCTATTTTGGCCAATCATCTCGGTGTCGACACTCTTCTACACTTTGTGATTCAGGATCGGAGTTCATAATAATATCATAGGCCACAGAAAAAGCATATACATCATCAACCTCGGTACTCGCACGATCCAGTAATTTCGCGTTATGAACATAATTCATTGAGATCTCATAGTTTTCAGGTACATTTGCTTTTGTGGAAGCATTTGCCACTTCTGGGGCATATGCCACTTCTGGGGCAACATTCTCTTCTGGAGGCAATCCCACGTCTGGGAGCTTTGTTACAGCCACTTCAGGGGCTTGAACCTCTTCAGGAGGCAATACCACTTCTGGGGTATTTTCTGAAACTTTTGCCACTTCTGGGGCAATTCCAATTAATTTCCTTTTTCGTGGTACAATATCTTTTGCACCGATAGGTCTACCACGCTTCTGGAGTAGCTTTGAATCACCTATCAATTCTTCAGGAATTGATTTCGTAGTAGGGATTTCAACTCGTGTCGGAGCATTAACAGCAGGTATATGTGACCTTATAATATGTCTAGAGTCACTAAAGGCATCCGACATTTGATTAACAATATTTTGCATATGAATAATTCTTTGAACTTCAGATTCACATTGATTAGTACGTGAATCAATAGAATTTAATCCCGATGTATTTCATGATATTTCAGAATTTAATTTATGCAAATCACTATCTCCCCCTAATTTAGGGAACATGGATTCATCAAAATGACAATCAACATAGCGAGCAGTAAAAACATCACCGATTAATGGTTCCAGATACCTTATAATAGACGGAGAATCAAAACCAACATATATACCAAATCTTCTTTGAGGACCCATTTTAGTTCTTTGTGGTGGTTATATAGGAACATACACAGCACAACCAAATACTTTTAAATGAGATATATTAGGTACTTGACCAAAAACTAATTCTTGAGGGGATTGTTTGTGGTAAGCAGAATGCCTTATTCTAATTATATTTGCAGCATGAAGTATTGCATGACCCCAAACAAATATAGGTAACTTTGCCCTTAGGAGTAAGGGACGGTCAATAAGTTGAAGTCTTTTAATTAAGAATTCTGCTAAACCATTTTGTGTATGTACGTGAGTCACCAAGTGTTCGACTGAGATTCCTACTGACATACAATAATCATTAAAAGTTGCAGATGTAAATTCAACAGCATTATCTAGTCGGATTGATTTAATGGGATGGTCAGGAAATTGAGCTCGAAGTTTAATTATTTGGGTAAGTAATTTGGCAAAGGCTGTATTTCGGGTTGTAAGTAGACATACATGAGACCATCGAGTTGACGCATCAATTAAAACCATAAAGTACCTAAATGGGTCAGGAGATGGATGAATAGGACCACAAATGTCACCTTGAATTCTTTCTAAGAATTTCGAGGACTCAGTTTGAAGCTTAACTGGGGATGGTCGGACAATCAGTTTTCCTAAGGAACATGCTGAACAGTAAAGTTCATCTTGAGATATTATCTTTTGAGTTTTAAGAGGGTGTCCCACGGAATTTTCAACAATACGGTGCATCATAAATACTCCTGGATGACCGAGTCTTTCGTGCCAAAGGGAAAGTAGTTTTGGGTCTATGACTTTGGGGATGTTGACACTATGAGATTCAAGAACTCGTATACTCATAACATATAATCCTGAAAAAACCGAGTGGAATTTTTTAAGACCCTTTTATTGTCAACGGTATTTGAGGTGATGAGAAGGTATTCTTTTTCATTCTCATTAGTAGTTTCAACATGAAACCCGTTAAGACGGATATCTTTAAAACTCAGTAGGTTTCTAGTTGACTTGCTAGAGTATAGAGCCTCGTGTATGTGTATGTGTGTCTTATTTGGTAGAAGCAAACTAGCTTTCCCAAAACCTTCTATTATATTTGATGTACCCGATACCGTTCAGACATGTGAGTTGGTTTTAGTCAACTGTGAGAAGTATTTTCGACTTTGTAAAATAGTGTGTGTGGTTGCGCAGTCAACAATGCATATATCTTTCATCTCTATACATATATAAATAAAAAATATCTTTATTAAAAACACATTGAGAACATAGAACAACAACATGAAATAAGTACATAAAATGAGTACTTAATGGAAATAAGTAAAACACAAAGGAAAAAAGTAAAGTAAGACAATACATATGAAGTCTAGCCGTCTAAACCATAATAAAGATTAGCACCAGTGTCTATTTCATTTGAGGCCTTATTGACTGGTTCATTAACTAGATTATAATTAGCGAAGTTGGTTTCTACTCTCTTTCCATTATTCCTTTTGGATGACTCGTATAGATTAACAAGATGTTTGGGTGTGCGACAAGTACGTTGTCAGTGCCCCTCAGATCTGCACATATGGCAGATGCCTCGGTTCTCTCCTTCTTTGCGTGCCTTTCTTTTATTTGGCACTTCACGTTGCCATTTCTGCTGGCCAGAGTTGTAACCATCACGTTGCCTCTTCAGGTGGCCAGAATGATATTGATTGCGAAACCGACCACGGAAATTTCCATGTCCACGATTTCATCCATAACCCTGTCCTCCTCTATGCCCTTTCCTACGTTCATTCTTCAGGAATGACGTGTTATGTACTTCAGGTAACTGGGCAGAGCCTGTCGGACGTATCTGATGATTTTTCAGTAGCAACTCATTATTCTTTTCAGCCACAAGAAGGAGAGATATCAGCTTGCCCTATTTCTGAAAATTCCGCTCCCTATATTGTTGAGCCAGGATCATAGGGTTGAGAGGGTCTTTTCAATCATTTTAGCATAAGTAACATTTTCATCACATAAAATTAATTTTGAGCTTATCTTGAAAAAGGCAGTAATTATATTCAGCTACACATTTGAAATCCTGTAACCTCAAATTAATCCAGTCATATCGGGCAGATGGCAAGTGAACAAGTTTCTGGTGATCAAATCTATCCTTGAGATTATTCCAAAGGGTGAGGGGATTTTTAATAGTGAGGTATTTAGATTTTAGATCTTCGTGGATGTGATGCCTAAGAAAAATAATTGCTTTTGTATTTTGTTCAACGGTTGAGATTATTTCTGGGTCAATAGTATTTTTTAGGCCATTAACACTAAGGTGTAATTGCGCATCAAGGACCCATGACAAATAATTATTCCCCGAAACATCCAAGGCAACAAACTCTATTTTTGCAAGATTCGCCATTTTGAATAGATTTTAAATAAGATATAATATGTCATATAATATTTAAACAAACAAGTTGAAATAATAATATTATACAAAAGTTACAACGACATAGCCGACCAGAAATCTTTTGATTATTACTTGACGATAGCGCCATCTTTATAGTAGTATTACTTGACGGCAGAGTCATCTTTATAGTAGTATTACTTGACGGCAGAACCATCTTGATAGTATTACTTGACGGCAGAGCCATCTTTATAGTATTCAATCAGTAACATAAATAAATATGTAACAATAATTAGAATTAAATGAGTAAAAGAAATCGTAACTCTTTTATGAAATAGTTTTAGTTGATAGAGACATATAGGTCAGAATAAGTCGTACTTCTTTCGAGAATCAAGCTTCAGTTGGCAGAGACTCGTGCTGATAACGTGTTATAAACCTTAATTGGAAATATTAGTTATGTTTTATGTAGAGGAAGTATATGAGAATAGAAGATGTAGAGAGAAAGTTGTGTCTCATTTCATTAGCTAAATGAACTATTTATAGTAGTTGGTTTACAAGGCTTACTTAGTAAGCTATCCAAATCTTGTTCATTAAGTATTACAAAACTTCCTCAGTTCGCTTTACAAGTCTTCCTCGGTAAGATTTGAGAGACTTCCTCAATACGCTTTGACAATCACTTTATATTTATTAAAATATTTAAACAGTTACTAATTAGTACAATAGTTATTGCCTTATTTTTTCAATGAAGATTGTTAAAGAATCGGTTACACTAAAATTTTAAAGTGTAAAATACCTTTTCTAAGATTTTATATTAATATTATAACATTTTTCGCTTTCTCTCACTTGAAATTCTATTTATTTCGTATGCATAATAAATTATAAGAATGTTGTGGATAGTAGAGAGACAAACTAATCGTTCTAAAATCTTAAGGTGGAGGAAGACCTTTTCATGATCTTATATTAAAATTCTAACACTCCCCACTTCCACTCACTCGAAACCCATTTATTTCGTGTTCATATCTAATTGTGAGAAAATAAGATTAAATATAACCGAACCAATTCAACCGTAACTAAATTCGATTGCATTCAGTCAAATTTAAGTTCATGGCTAAATTCCACCAAAATCGGTCGAATTTACCCGTTTGAATTTACTTAAAAATGGCCGATTTCTTAAATTTGACTCCGTTAAAAATGACCGTCTCAATAAATTCGACTGATCGAATTTATCTAAATTCGACCGATCGAAATTATCTAAATTCGATCGATCGAATTTAGAAAATTTTCTTGTAGTAGTTGAGAATAGTCAGGCGTCTGAAACTAAATTCTCCCGCGCTAGCCTGAACTCTGATATCATATTAAGTAATCAGTCGATTTAAAAGTGTCGATATAAAATCTGAAAGTGGGGAAGATTTTTTTTCAAAATCTTATATTAACATTCTAACGGAGAATGAATTATTGTTCTTGTCCTCGCATTACACTTAACTTTCATAAATTTGTATATATTATGATATACCCCTTAAAACTTAAACCATTTTAACAATATATAGTTTATATAGTACCCTACAAATATATTTATAACTTATAATATTACATGAAATCATAGGTAATATAAAATATGATATGGCAATATATTTATGATTTATAATATTATATGATATTATATGTAATATAAAGTATGCTATTACCGTATAAGGTATAATATTACAGTATTTACTATATAATATAAGAAAATTTAAGTGATATAAATTTTAATATTTAAGTAATCTACTTACAATACAACTCACATAATATATATTCCTTATATTACATGTGAAAAATAAGCTTTTATTTAGGACGAATGAGTACTTTCAGTGAAGTAAACAAAATAATTAGGAAATAGAACCCTTTTATAAATTCATTAAATTTTGAATCACTTCATATAAGCTTCGTTGGATTTCTGGGCTACTTAGAACATAACTTTTGTTAAAGTAGCCTAGTTGAACATAAACTTGCAAAAATAGGACGTTGCGTCACTTCTAGTTGCGTTGGGTTCACTCTGCGCCACTTGAAGTATCGTAGTGTTCTATATTTTTTTCTTTTTTCTTGTTCCCCTGTTGGCCAACTAAATCATGTTCAACAAGGATTTTGGGAGGATTAGTAAGTATAATATATCATTATAATATATATTTTTTTGCGTAGTGTTGCCATAAAAGTACAATACTTCCACTTGACAAAAAAACATCAGGGAAAAAAATTAATGTAGATATATTTGTTGACACCCGAAAATGGTCCCTTAGAAGGAAATGTGAACTAGTATAACGAAGAGTGATTTTTAAAATTTTTGAGAATATAGTTATTTACTCCAAATTTTAAATTTTATAACTCTATATAGTAATATTTCTACACTACTTTGACAAAAACAATAAATTTAATAAAAAAATATTCAGATAAATGGTTTTTAGCCACCCGAAACTGGTAAAAAAGTAAGAAAAATGTTAGATAAGCTCTCGAAAATAATACAATAGATTGGGAAAATATATTTTTTATAGAATGAGCATACTAAATTTGAAATTACAATTATATAGAATTGACGTAGTGTAGATTACTATGCTCCATTTTTGTTTTCTGGTATGAAACAAATAGAATATAGCAAATATAAAATAGTTAAGTTGAGATTACTATATAGAAATTATTTGATATCTCAAATATAGCTTTTAACTTGAAAACAAAAGCTTGAAAATACAACAACTTCAAAGCAACAGAACTTAAAAATACAACTTCTAGATTGAAAACAAGTGGGGACAATCCGACCTTCGAATTTATTAAATTCGAGCGTCGTTAATGGTGGTTTCCACTTCCCGCACCTTCTCAACCACCTGAGCACGAATCGCAACCAACTTCTCCTGATAATATGCCCATAATTCCATCTTCATGTCATAGTGTTTCCTGTCCATCTCCTTGTGAAGATGGTGAACAGCTTCCAAAGCACGGCCTGTCAGTGGCTCATCGAGCCAAATAAAGTAAGCACAGTTCCGGCTAGCACACCGCTCCCAACGCCTACCGACATATTCATTGTTCCACATATTAGATATCTCAGGTTCCACGCCACAAAAACTCATTTCTTGCCTCTCCATCACATCAATGGTTAAGATAAATATGTATGAGATTATAAACTGATGTTAGAATGACAATTGGAAACTGGTATTTATAGGCAAAAGTTTAAGGAAACCTTATCCCTTTGGATTCACATCTTATCCCATCAGATTTTGTGGTCATCCCTTTTGATTGACATCTTATCCCTTTGATTCAAATTTCAACATGTTAACTGAATTAAAGCAGAAGTCACATGTATTCCTATTGTATTAATTTGAATTGACTACTAACTGTGTGTATAGAAGTTTGCAAAAAATCATTGTAATTGTATAGTCACTTTAGCACGTGAATAAAGACTGAACGTGCAATTTGAAATTGCTTGATGTTATTGATAAGATTTTGGTGGTTATTTTTATCATTTATTTTGCAGTGGTTACTTTTATAAATTATAGTATATGATAAGTCACATCCAAGTCGGAATACCTTTGGATTCACTGCTTATCCTCTTAGATTTTTGGGTCATTCAGTAAAAAAATTCACTGTAATTGTATAGTCAATTCAACATGCGAATAAAGATTTTACTTCAGTTGCTGTTGTTGATAAGATTTCAGTGGTTACTTTTATCAGTGATTTTGTAGTGATTACTATTATCAGTTATAGTATATTCTAAGTCACATGCCAGTTCGAATACATTTGGATTCGCGACGTAGCCCCTGAAATGTATTTGTCGATAAATTTTTCTATATTATCACATCATCAATTGCTTATTGGTATGCAGGCAATGTCAACATTGTTTCTAAATCTTTTACCACACTTCATCACTGATTTTTTTGGCACATCACTTTGGATTAACTATTTCAAAATTGTAGAAGCAATTTGCTGTATGTTGTCATGAATAGTTGGAAGTTTGAATTACAGTAAAGGTCACATGCTTCCTTCTTCAATTTATTTGAAATGACTACTCAATGTGTGTATTGAAGTTTAAAAAAATCACTGTAATTGTATAACATCTTTAGCACGTGGATAAAGATTGAACATGCAATTTGAAATTGCTTGCTGTTGCAGATAAGAATTAAGTGGTTACTTTTATCAGTGATTTATATTCTGTCGCACGTCTGAATCACGATAAATGTCATGAATAGTCTGTTGCGTGTCTGAATTACTTTTATCATTGATTTATAGTCTATTGGGTGTTTTAAAATTTGAAATGTAATTGTATAGTATGTTTAGCACGTGAAAGGTCATTCAAAGTAGCTTCACACCTGTGACAACATTTTAAATTTATGTATTCTTTACCAAATCACTTATAAATAGAGAGTTATAGCCTCATGAAGTCACATATGTCAAAAGTAACTATGTCTTCACTCCCAAATATGGATAATTATTTTTGTGGGAAAATAGTTGTTGTAGCACATTACTGGAAGGGTATTGACGTAGACAGGTGTTTTATCAAATGTCTCGACGGTGTTTGCATTTACGAACGTTGGATCGAGGAGCCGTCTGAACCCCGTGCAGCAGTTCTTATTGGAATGCTTAGAGAAGAAATTAACATAGATAATGTAGCCCACCGTGCAAGAATTCGTGAGTTACAGCTTGAAAATTCGAAGGCAACGAGGGAATTGCAAAACATGAAGGCGTTCATCGACTCCCACACTTGAAATAATAATGAAGATGATGATGACTCCGATAATACAGATGAATGACCTGCTTGATATATTGTTGGCTAAAAAATATGTGTATTGTTGCATCTTACTAGTTTCTATTTCTGTATCATGTTGTCATTGTCCATGGACGATGTAATGTGTTCTATTTTCGTATTATATGTAACTATTTGTTTTTTTTACTCCAATTAATACCAAAATTGGTTTTTTTGGCTTGTATCGAAGTAGGATATAAATATTTTAATACGGGTCAATAATTTTAAATTTAATTACAAAAAAAACGTGTTTAATAGGCTCATGAACAAGCATTCGTGAATTACCTTCACAAAATTTGAAGTAAAATATATTGGAAGTGATATTAGTAAGTTGCTCTAATGTTATGTGATGGCATTTATGTTTGAGGTTAAGTTTGCATTAATAAATAAATAAATACAGAAATAAAGTAGGGGGCGAAATAGGAGAACACATAATTCAAAGGGAATCGTCGGACATATAATTGTCGGAAAGGTAGTTCTGATTTTGTAATAGGTTGTGTTGCTCCGCTTCTGTAAGCTCTCTCCCAATAGCGCAGAGTGAATCTTGTGCCAGTTGAAACATATAGTGACGACTCCTACGCAACAAAATTCAATTATTTTCCTTCCTAATATGTGTCACAACGTTAATCACTTTTCTCTTAAATTGTGACCAAGTAGGACTTCCCCGGCTTCAGAATACATTATAAGGGATTGACGAACCGGAACCCTTACACCCATAACAATTAGGTCATCTCTCAGCCGGGCAGATTCTTCGTGTCGATAAGCCCATTCGCGACGTACACCGGCAAAGTACTCATTTGAATCACTAACCCTAAGACTACGATAATCATCATCTCTTTCTATGAGCAAGTAGTCGTGATTAATGTTATATGACATTGTAGTAATGTTATGAGCCATTTTTCATATGGCTTAATATTCTATATAGGAAACTTTGTTAGGTGAATAATTGTAAAAGTAACATTATTGAGAAGCATGTGAAAATTTTGCAGATAAGTTCAAAGTGGATAACCTGCAAAAATACGGTGGAAAATGCAGTTGATATGAAACAAAGTTATGCAATGAATGACCTACATTACTGTATGATTGGACAAGTGCATAATTTTTTCTTGTTTAACATATATGTCATTATTGAGAGGCATGTGAAATGTCATAGATGAGATAATGTTTACATGTAAGAAAAATATGCAGAAGAAAAAATGTGCAAGTCAATAATGTCTGATTGGGAAAGTCATGATTCTTTGAAAATTTAAAATATTGTCAAATCAAGTGGCTTATCAAGTCTTTATATGTTATAAATACAGTGTGTTGTCATCATTGGCACAATGTAGTAATTAAAGAATAATGAGTTATACATCTGGTGATATTAACCGAGCAATTGGTAGGAAATGATTTTATGATAATGATTTTAGGTACTCAATAGATCCGAATCAACGCTACGCAAGAAGTTAGGTAAGCATGATGCATATGGAGTGAGAATGGCGTGTTGGATGTCTACAAAGTTGTATAGGGCAATGTGTTGAGGAAGGAGTACGAATACCAAAACAACGTGCCATACACATGCAGCGAGACACCCCTCAAAAGTTGGAAATAGCGTTGTTCCGTGCTAGAGAGGAAGAAAATCGAATGAGGATGCGCTTAAATCGTAAAGAGCTACAAATAAGAAGTAAGGAGTATGCTAAGACGGCGACCTACACACTGCAATTATGTATCATCATTTTTCTATAGGTCCTGATTATGTTTCTGATTGTTCATTGTTCGACGATGAGTAAGAGAAATACAACCATAAGTTAATAAATTTTCCTTTTTTCTTTAACAACCATAAGATTACACTTTGTTGTTAAGTTTGTGTTTAGTTTTATTATTTGCTAGTGCTGTGATTATCATAATGTGGGGGTAAAGGGAGGCAATACGTAAGTTGTTAAGCTAAAATAGCATAGCTACACGTGTGAAAAATGGGCAACACTTCATATGTCGTGCTCTTATGCAGTTGTAGGATGTATGAAAAATAGCATTCAGTGGAAGCATCTCATTGAACCTTGCCACCTCAACCAAGAACAACAGAAGTTGTATATGCCATTAATATATCCACTACAACCAACTGAATATTGGAACTATCAATTACCCCTCAAATGGAAAATATATGGTAAGTTGGTAGAAGATGAGTCCCTAAAGAGGAAGAAGAAGAAACGCGGTGAAAAGGGGAAATCCGTGAGAATAAGAACGGAGATGGATGCTTCACATTCGGCCAACAAATGCAGCGCCTGCCATCAAGAAGGTCATACAAAACGGAGTAAAAAATGTCCATTGCGCCCGCCTATACAAATCTGATCTTGTAATTTTCACTATCATTTTAATTTAATTTTGACGTCAATTCATAAGGTGCATGTACACAAAAGTACGTTTACAAAATCTTAAATTAATGCAAATTCAATTTTAAAAACACTTACAATAATATAAAATCATAACAACATACTAACATCATTTCATAACATATTGTGAAATTGGCTAAACAACACGGCTTGTACAAAACAACTACAATAATTAAGTACCCACCATGAAACTTGGACTTATCATATTTTGCATGATCTCGTTAGCCATTGCTTTTACATTGATAATCTAGATTCTCATTAAGGATAATCTAAATCAACAAGAAATTCAATAAATTCATTATTTAAGGGAATACAATGTTCTTAAGTTTTACAATAAGTAACAAAATAAACTCGACTTGTCAACTTTTAAAAAGTAAAGTCGACTTTTCAAATGAATGCATAGAGCATGCCATGTCTGAATCTTCTCACAAATATGAAAAGTTAAAACAAGTAATGTGTTAGGAATATGTTGTGTACTTGATGATAACTTGAGCAAAAAACTTCGTGGATTTTCTTTAAGTAAAATTTGTAGCTTTCAACGGATGATCATTTCAACATCGGTTGAAAGAGTAGCTTATATAATAATAAGTTTAGTAGCACATTTCTGCATATTGTAATGGCTTAGTGAACTAGATGTTGTAGAATGTACAAGTCATGTTGACTACTAGATTGATATACAAGATAGGTTGGTTAATTATAAATATCAGATGCCTTGTAATCTTGTATAAATGAAATAGAGTTAACTGACAAGAAGACAGTCTCAACGGATGATTCACATAGCTTTAACGGATAATCAACTAAAGCTTCAACGGATGATTCACATAGTCTCAATGGATGATCAACCAAAGTTTCAACGGATGATCAACCACAGTTTCAATGGATGATTCAATGAAGCTTCAACGGATGTTCAAATTCAAAAGAGTAGTTGATAGTGACTTGACAGTCACATGCGTTGATTGTATGCAAATGGAATGTGGCAGCCTATTTGCATGATTTAGAGAACAAAGAAGCATTTCCATGCTAAATGGAAGATATTCAAAGATGCTGGATAGAGAAATGAAGAAGCATGAAGTTAGACTAGAAACATTTTATCTTATTTGTTTATCTTTTTATCAGGTAACTTGGTGATATATAAACCAAGTGTAGCAAGTAGAACTACAACTATCAAGTTAGTAATAAATTACCAGAGAAATAGATAAGGCAAAATCTGTTCTTGTAGTTCAACTTGTAAGCAGCTGTGTACAATTTTGTTATACAGAGTTCTCTACTTAATATATATCTCTGGTGGAAAATTTCAATCCACCAGAAAGTTTTTAAATACTCGTATTTGATTACTTTGTATTTTGATTTCAATACTACTTTCATTCCGCACCATTGCTAAATCAAACACAATTATATATTCATAGAAGAACCGTTCTTAAAATCTAAAAGAAGCCAGAATTACATTTAACCCCCCTTCTGTAATTCTTGTTTAGATTATTTGAGAATAACAATTGGTATTAAAGCAAGCTCTTGAATAACAAAGAGTTTAAAGATCACAACAACTAACAAGATGAGCAGAAAAGATGTTGGAGTAAAGATTCCATTTTTGGACAAAGACAACTATCACCATTGGAAGGTGAAGATGCACGTGCATCTCCTATCTTAAGATGAAGCATAAGTGGACTGCATTGAAAAAGGTCCACATGTCCATATGAGAGCTGCTACAGGAAATGAATCATCTATCCCAAAGCCTAGAGCAGAATGGTCTGATCCAGATATTGAACAAGTTCATAAGGATAAGAAGGCCATGAATATTTTATTTAATGGTGTTGATGGTGACATGTTTGATAACATCATAAACTGCAAGACTGCTAAAGAGGTCTGAGATACTATTCAGGTAATATGTGATGGAACTGAGCAAGTGAGGGAAAATAAAATACAACTCTTGATTTAGCAATATGAGCATTTTCATAGTGAAGAAAGTGAGACACTCACTGACATTTTTAGTAGATATCAAAAACTACTGAATGCTCTAAATTTGCATGGAAGGGTCTACCAAACAAATGACTCAAACCTCAAATTCCTTAGATCTTTGCCAAATGAATGGAAGCCTATGACAGTCTCATTAAGAAACTCTCAAGATTACAAGGAATTCACCTTGGATAGACTGTATGGGATTCTAAATACCTAAGAGCTTGAAATAAAGCAAGATGAGAAGCTGGAGAAAGGAAGAAAGAAAGGAGTATCCATTGTATTGGTTGCTGAGCAAGGAAAGGAGAAGGAGATAAAGGTTGAAGCTTTTGAATCTGAACCAAACCCTAGAGTTTGTGAATGTAAGGGAAAGGGCTAGTAGCTGAACATGAAGACCAACTTAGTCAGGATGACATAGATGACATAGATAAGCATCATGCTTTTCTATGCAGGAGGTTTGCCAAGCTCAAATTCAAGAAGAATGTTGGAGCAGCCAAGTCAAACAGAAACATGGTTGATAAGTTTAAATTTAAATGTTTCAAGTGTGGCTTGGCAGGTCATTTTGTTAGTGAATGCAGAAAGTCTGATTCTGGTAAAAAGAAGTTTGAGCCTGTTGATTACAAATAGAAATATTTTGAGCTGTTCAAACAAAGGGAAAAGGGCTTTCATCACACAGGAAAATGACTGGTCTGTAGATGGACTAGAAGATGATGAAGATACAAGCTATGTCAATCTAGCACTAAAGGCCAAATCAGATGAAGCAGAGGTCAGTTCATCTAGTAATCAGGTAATCACCACTAATCTAGCACATTTATCTAAAGCTGAGTGTAATGATGCTATAAATGACATGTCTACTGAATTATATTATCTGCGTGTTACACTCAAGTCTCTCACTAAAGAAAACACTAAACTTAAAGAGAACAATTTGTTTTTAAGTGAAAGAAATAATGTATTAGAAACTCAATTTGTTGAGTTTGAAAAACTAAAAATAGAGTGCAAGATTGCCAAAGATGAACTGACTGAATCCTTAAAGAAAGAGGATATTTTAAGAAAGCAGCTTGAACGAGAACATGAAGTAATTAAGGCATGTAAATTATCTAGAGATGTCCATGCTCAAATTAATAAGGTTCAAGGTATAGAATCCTTCTGTGATGAAGCCTGGAAAAAGAGCAAGGAGAAACTAGATTCTAATTTGGTAGAAGGACTTTCAACGAATATGGATTCGATGGATGATGAAGGTTATCCGTCGAATAACCAAAATGATTATCCGTCGAAAGACAAGCGATCACATCCATTGAGTGAAAGAAAACCAGTTAGCAAAGCCAAACTAGCTAAGCTAAATGAGAAACATGGATCAGTTTTCCAAGAACTTTGTTCCAGGAGAAACAAGTCAAGTGAAACAGAACAAGAGAGTCAATGTAGGGCATCTGTCTATTAAGCAATTAAATTACAGATTAGAGAAAATTGAAGTGAAAGCAGAGTCTAAAAGGAAAAAAACAATATAAATGGGAAAGTATGAATTAACAAACATAAAAACTACACACCTGATAAATATGCACCAAGAAAAATATGTGTTAAGTGTGGTAGTGTTAATCATTTATATATTAATTGCAAACTTGCTATGTCTGCTCCCATGTATGTACCTCCTTCATTTCCCAGTATGCCTAAAATGCCTGTGAATGTTATGCCTGCACTTAATTTGAATGCACAGTTTGCTAATATGCCATTTGCACAAAATCCTTACTATGCTGCATTTAGTATGCCACAAATGCCATTTACCATGACATACTGGAATAACATGTTTGCACATAATATGCCTTTCCATGCTAATCAGCATGTGCATGATAATTCTGCAATGATGAATGGTTTTAAGGGTTCTACTCAATTGACCAAGGATGATTTCAAATACCTAAGTCATATGAGGACAAGCCCAAGAAACCTAAGAAAAGGCTAACAAAACAGGACCCAAAGAAACTTGGGTACCAAAATCAACTTGATTTGATTTTGTTGTGTACAGGGAAATAGAAAGAATCTTTGGTATTTGGATAGTGGGTGCTCAAGGCACATGACTGGAGATTCTACCCTGCTCACTGAGTTCAAGGAGAGAGCTGGCCCAAGTATTACTTTTGGAGATGACAACAAGGGTTATACTGTGGGATATGGTTTGATTTCAAAGGATAATGTCATCATAGAGGAAGTTCCCTAGTGGATGAACTCAAGTATAATTTGTTGAGTATCAGCCAGCTTTCTGATAAGGGCAACTCAGTAACTTTCAATTCTGAAGCCTGTGTTGTGACCAACAGAAAAAGCAACAAAGTGGTTCTCACTGGGTGAGAAAAGGGAATGTGTATTTAGCTGACTTCAACTCATCAAATGCAGAATCTGTTACTTGTCTATTTAGCAAGGCAAGTCAAGATGAAAGTTAGCTATGACACAAGAAGCTGTCCCACCTTAACTTCAAGACTATGAATGAGTTAGTCAGAAAAGATTTGGTAAGAGGTATTCCTTAAGTGGAATTCTCAAAGAATGAATTGTGTGATGAAAGAAGCTTGATTCAACAATTGAAGAACCTTTGCAACTACTGCACATGGACTTATTTAGACCAGCCAATGTATTGTCTATCTTGGACATATTTTTTAAAATCCAAAGATGAAGCTAGTGAAATCATCATCAATCACATAAGGTAAGTTAACAATCATCCTGATTTCAAAGTTAGAAGAATCAGGAGTGACAATGAAACTGAGTTCAAGAATTCCGTGATGAGATTATTTTGTGAAGAGAATGGGATCATGCATGAGTTTTCAGCAGCAAGAACTCCACAAAAAAATGGAGTGGTGGAAAGGAAGAACAAATCTCTTATTGAAGCTGCAAGAATAATGCTGGAAGAATCAAAGTTACCAACATATTTTTGGGCAGAAGTTGTAAATACTGCATGCTACACTCAGAATATTTCTTTGGTCAATCAAGCAAAATACATGACACCCTACCAATTGTTCAAGAATAGGAAGCCAAAATTAAACTTTCTTTATGTCTTTGGCTGTAAATGCTATAACTTAAGGAATCAAACTGATCAACATGGAAAGTTTGATGCCAAAGCTGATGAAGGAATCTTTGTTGGATATGCAGTTGGAAAAGCATACATAGTCTACAATCTCAGAACCAACATTGTTATGGAATCTGTACATGTTGTGTTTGATGATAAAAAGATTGAAGGACTGCAAGATGGAGATTTCCATGAAAGCCTCAAATTTGGCAATGTTGAGATAATTTATGAAGACAGTGACGATGAAAGTGATCAAGAACCAATATCTAAGGACAATATAGAAAAGTCTACAACTAATGAAGCACATAATTCAACATCCATTGAAAGACCAAGTGCATCATCCATTGAAAGATAATCTGCATCATCCGTCGAAAGGCAAAGAACAACATCCGTTGATCCATCAATAAGAGTTGAAAGCCAAGTTAGATCAACTTCAAGTCAAAGATCCATAAACTCAGGGGGAGTTTCTTCCAATCAAAACTCTGTCACACATCAAGATAACAATGAGGCTTCTTCATCTAGAGCTAATCTACCTCAACAGAGAAAATGGACTAATGATCATCCATTTGAACTAATCATTGGTGATGCATCCTCAAGAGTGCAAACAAGAAAAATAACTCAAGAGGAATGTCTATATAGCATCTTTCTATCTCAGGAAGAACTTAAAAAGGTAGAAAAAGCTCTGAACTGATTGGGTTTTAGCTATGAAGGAGGAGCTAAACCAATTTGAAAGTAATAAAGTTTGGAAGCTGGTACCCAAGCCTAAGAATCCTATTGACACCAAGTGGGTATTCAGAAATAAGATGGATGAAAATGGCATAGTGGCCAGGAACAAAGATAGATTAGTTGTTAAGGGCTGCTGTCAACAAGAAGGAATAGATTTTGATGAAAGGTTTTCTCCTGTTGCAAGATTTGAAGCCATCAAAATTTTCTTAGCCTATGAAGTCCATGCCAATTTCAAGGTCTATCAAATGGATGTCAAAAGTGCCTTTCTGAATGGAGATTTGGAGGAGGAAGTTTATGTTAGTCAGCCTCCTGGTTTTGAAGATCCAAATTATCCAGAATATGTCTACTATCTTTTGAAAGCACTTTATGGATTAAAGCAAGTACCTAGAGCCTGGTATGATACTTTGTCAAAGTTTCTCTTAGAAAATCACTTCACAAGAGGTACTGTTGACAAAACTTTATTCTATAGAAATTTTAATGGCTCTAGTATAGTTGTTCAAATTTATGTAGATGATATTATATTTGGCTCTACAGATAAAAAACTTTGCAAAAAGTTTTCCAAATTGATGCAAAGTAAATATGAAATGAGCATGATGGGAGAACTAACTTACTTTCTTGGTTTACAAGTTAAGCAAGTTAGTGATGGAATATTCATAAGTCAAACCAAATATATTTATGATCTTTTGAAGAAATTTGACTTAATAAATTGCACATCTGCAAAAACTCCCGTGGCCACTACAACTAAACTTGAAGTAAACACTACTAAAAAGTCTGTGGATATTTCAAGCTATAGAGACATGGTTGGTTCACTTTTATATTTAACAACCAGTAGACGAGATATAATGTTTTCTACTTGTCTTTGTGCTAGATTTCAGGCTGATCCTAGAGAATCTCATTTAGTAGCTATTAAGAGAATTTTCAGATATCTCAAAGGAACATCAAAACTTGGCATTTGGTATCCTAGAGATTCTGGTTTTGATCTAACTGGTTATTCAGATGCAGATTATACAGGTCGTAAAATTGATAGAAAAAATACAACTGGAACCTGTCAATTTCTAGGAAATAAGCTAGTATCTTGGTTCAGTAAAAAGCAAAATTCAGTCTCTACTTCTACAACTGAGGCTGAATATATTGCTGCTAGTAGCTGTTGTGCACATATTTTATGGATAAAAAATCAACTGTTGGACCATGGTCTACATGTGAATAAGATTCTAATTTTTTGTGACAACACAAGTGCCCTTACAATTACTGAAAATCCAATACAGTATTCAAGGACCAAGCACATTAACATCAAGTACCACTTTATTAGAGAGCATGTTATGAATGGTACTGTGGAACTTCATTTTGTTCCAAGTGAGAAACAATTTGCAGACATCTTTACCAAGCCACTTGATGAATCCACCTTTACTAGGTTGGTAAGTGAGTTAGGTATGCTTAATTATTCTTAATTCATTTTGATGTCTAAGCAAATTATAATGCAACCAGAGTAAAAGTTGATATTTCCTGTCAAAGATAAAATTTTGGTTAAGTCAGTTTATATCTCGACGGATGTTCATTATCCGTTGAAAATGAACATTCATTGAATCTTATCATCCGTCGAAGTATCAATTAGTACTCTGGGTACTTTTATTATTATCCATCGAATTGCATTCAATCTCAACCGTTAATTTTAAGCATTATCCGTCGAATTTACTTACAGCCTGTATGTATATTTCAACGGATAATCTTAGAATTTTGACAGTTTTCTTTATTTTTAAAACGGCTATTTTGAGCTAATTTGATTGGTTACTTTATTTTACTTTTTATTTTTTGACAATTTATTTCTGAGTTAGTATAAAAGCTTATTTCATTTCTATTTTTGCTTTTATCTTTCTCAAGCAATTTTTCTAACTCTCTTTACCAAAAGCAAATACTCCCTTTCTGCAACTAACTTCAAATACAACAATGGAACCCGTAGTCAAAATCATGTCCTCAATTGGGTTCATCTATGAAAAGAACAACTTCGTGGCTATGGTGAACAAGAAAATTCCAGCATATGAAGATTATCACAAAATGATGGACTTCATGCTGAACTACAAACTGAGTTATGCCATGCTTGAGTTCCAACCATCTACTGTGAAGTTGTCGAGGAAATTTGGACTACAACAGTGTTCAACTCAAAGGACAAAACTATTATCTTCAATCTCAAAGGTAATGAACAATATATTAACTGTGATACAATTGAAAAATGCTTTAAACTACCTGAAAATAACACACTTGATCCACTCACAGACACTGATGTGAGTAACATGCTAGTTTCTATGGGCTATGCTCTTGATGTCACTAAATTAGGTGATGTTAGGAGAATGAGTCTTAGGAAAGAATGGAGCTTTCTATGTGATTCCTTTATTAAGGCGTTTTCTGAAAAAATTAGCAATTTTGATGCTATAACTTACTCACTTGTTCACATGCTTTATATGTTTTTAAGTGATAAGTATTTCAATTTCAGTACATCTGTCATGTATGAATTAAGGGGTAAATTAGGAGATATAAAGAAGAGGTCTAAGAACATCTACTATGCTAGATTCTTTATGATGTTAGCTAATTTTGTTACTGAGGATCTCTCAATTGTGAATCCAACAAACAAGTTAGATTGTTGGGTCCAAGAGAGAAGAATTATTGCTGATTTGAATATGGCAAATCACCACAAGGATGTTCCTATTCTATTCATGCTAATCATATAACTGCCTCAGGTAAGTGAGGTAAATATTTATGTCCCTACTTCTTCTCAACCACCTGCTTCTTTGCAATCAACTGTGGTCATGGCACCTGTAACAGTGACCAGATAGATGCCTACCCAAGCCATAAAACCAAAAATTTCCAAATCCAAGTCAAAGAAAGCCCCCTCTAGTTTCTCTCAAAAGAAACTAGTTGTAAAATTCACTAAAAACCAAGAGGGGAGTGTGAAGGGAAGTAAGTCTGATGAGGGACATGGTGAATATCAAAGAAGCCCTAAGAATAAGGATGGAGAGGTGAGTGGAACCCAGCCTAGCCACACTGCAGTTTCCCAACAAACTGTAGTGCTTAATAAGGATATAAGCTCATTGCTAGTTGTATCCTCCCAAAAGGATGTGACTATTGAACAAAGCTCTCAGCCAAGAGCACAGGCCAAGAGGGTTAGGGACACAAACTCACCCCAGACTTATGCTAGAAAGAAGAAATCTAAAACACTTAGGGATACACAGGGTGCACACACTATGCAAACTTCAGTCAAAGACTTAGTTACAACACCTTCTTAAATTCAGATTGATGTGGCTCGTGTAAATGTGGAGTCATAGCCAAAAATTTTAGTTATAGAAGCACCTCACACACATCAATTCCTGATTCTCCATCTTTAACTCTCATGGAGAAGCCAAAATCTCAAGCAAGTGAGCATCATCTTTTAGATGATTTGTTGGCTCACTTGTCATTTCTTTCTGATTCTACTTAGAATGCTGTGCAAAATCTCAAATCAATCACCACAGATTCTACAGCAGTCTCTACTCCAAACTCTGTCATTTCTACTATCTCGACGGATATTGTTCATCTGTCGATTAATGATTGTATCTCGACGGATGTGCTAAACAGCAGTCATCCGTTGACACTATCAACTACTACCTCGACGGATATCTCTCATCCATTGACAATCAATGCACAACTTGAAATCCCAACTGTTGTCATAAGTGTAGATGATTTAGTAGTTGTACAATCACTCTTAGAAATGAGGGAAGGGGGTGAACAGAGTGAGAGGCTGAGTTGCTCTCAGGCAAAAGGAGAGGAAAATAATGAAAATCTGCAAGCTATTTCTTCCAGCTTGGAAAAAGTGAGTGAGTGGAGTCCCACCTTAGTAGGTTAAGGTAAGGGTGGGAAGCCAAGGGGAGACCTTGATGCAAAAATAGAGAGAAAATGAGAGAAAAGCAAGTATAGGAGAAATAAGGATGGAAACCATTGCTAGTGAGTCAATGAATGTCAATGATGCAAAAAAGAGAGACTGTTTCAGCAAGAATATCAAGCTAAAATAGATTCTATCTCTTTGGATGCTGAGACATTTACTCATCCTGTTCCAGCATATCAAATTCTGGTTGGACAGGGCAATGAGTAGGCTGAGAAAACATTGAACTTGGTGCACATAACTGCTTTTATGTAAAGGGCAAATGATGTAATCACTGTCATGCCTTCCACATCTGGTGATGACTTTGATAATCCAACTGGTGGTTTTGAGGATATGTTTGGGGATGAAGATGATGAGGAAGGAGAATTCATGCACACAGGGGGAGAAGCAGGCCCCAACTCAAGTACAAACACTCCATCTTGGATGTTTAGCAAAGATTGTTATGTGCACCACTTCAAATCCACCCTCTTCAACTTAATTCATCAAACTCAAAAAGCTATTCAAGCCACTACGGATGCCAACACCAAGACTCTTCTCCAAGCCCACCTTGAACCTCTTTAGTTACACAAGATCCAGTCTCACAAACAAAATCAAGATGTGTCTAAAATTAAGACAGAGATTGGACAAGTCAAGAAGGACATTACTGAGAGATTAGAGTCCATGCTTCCTTCATCAATAATGTTGGATGTCACCAGACAGCTCAGGAAAAATTCTGATCTAATCCACAAAGTGGACTCTTTGGACATAAGGCTCCAGACCATGTAAACATTAATCACTCAAATTCATCTCCATCAGGCTCAACAAACTCTGCTACTTCAGAAACAGGTGGCTGCAAAAATCACAACCTCCACTCAACTTGATGCTAACAAAAAGGGGGAGAAAGACTCTATCATTCCAGTTAGCCAGAGGGAGTCAACAAGTGAGGGGGAGAAAGTGCTCAACATTCAAGTTAGCAAAGTGATTGTGACATCAGTTGCTTCCACTAAGGCACCAGCTCTTGAAAGCATTGATCTGATCAAGATAGCAGCAACTAAGTTGGAGTCGAATGACAAATTGAAAAAGCTTGATGTAACAGCAGTTGAGCTAGAGCTAGATGCAAAATGGAAAAAGCTTGATGAAAATATCAAGAAGAAGTTTGGTCCAATTGGGAAGCAAGACAAGGTCTTTTCTCACTTCTCTCAATTGAGACAAATTTCAGTTAATTAAATGAGTTTAGGGAACATGGAAAGGGGTCAACCCTCATCAATTAAATCTCCAAAGGCCAAAGTGATTTTTCAGCCAAAAAGAACTATCCAAAAAACTCAGATAAAAATCCATTGGACCTGTCCTATGAAACCCCTAAGCCAGATGAGAAGAAGCTGCTTGGAAGGTCTATTGCTTTCTCCAAAGATCCCAGAGACACAGCATCAAAGAACAGAATTGCTAAGATCTACAAGAATGGTAAACTAATCTGTGTGGTGGCTGGACATCCACAGTTTGCAGAAGCTAAGAAAGAAGAAAAGGTGAGGATTAAAAAAATAAAAGTAAGCTGCTTTAGAAGCCAAAAACCTAGCCAAGAAGCCTATAACCACAGAAGTTGTATTTCCTGATGTGATTGAAGAAAAGCAAGATAAACCAAAGCAGACTAAGAGGAAATTTAGGTACAAGCTACCAGCAAAGAGGAAGCTATATTTTAATGAAGATAAGGAAGAATACATGCTAACCCAATGTACAATTTTAAGTCAACCAGCCATACCTACATTTAAGGAGGCTGAATTTAAGGTTGATCCTAATATTACTTTCCATGGTGAACTTGTAATTCCCAAGGATGAACCTATAGATTGCGATAGCCTGTCTCTTCCTGATCTAATCATTCCAATCTATGCCAAACCAAGAAAGATAAAGAAAAGAGTAGTCAAGACAGTCAAGCCTGTCAAACTTCAATCCAAGACAGTGGCCAAACCCAAACATATTATCAACAAGGGAGATCAACTCTACATTTGTGACATCAAAGAATTCTCATACATAAATCTTTATCTGGAAGAAATAAATGAAGTTAGAGCTATTGATGCTTACAGACATCTTTCAGAAAGATTAGTCTTTAGGTACAAGGATGGAAGAGAAATGACATGGACAATTCAAAGAATTATCAATGAAGGCTATTCCACCTTGGTGATTATCTTTTCCTCAATCAAGAAAAATTTTGGATTCAACATAGTTGCCAAGAAGATGGTACTGAACAAGATTGAGGAGATAAGAAATAGCTGGAAAGGACCAAATGCACTCCCAAGGGTATTGACAATTCCTTTTACTGGAGATAAAGTACATTTGAGACCTTACTGAATAATGGAGTTCAAAGATGAAAAATACACTAGAAGATTCTTCAGATTAGATAATCAGCTGAAGATTGCAAGCAATGAAACTCTCATGAAGATGAAAGAAAAGCTGGATCATACAAATGAAGATGAATCTGAATTATAAAGGCAACTCTAGAATTAAATTGAGGAAAATAATGTGAAGCTGGGAAAGAAGTTCAGACGGTCAAGGAAGTAATCTAAACATGCTCAGTCTAGAGGAGCACCTTGAAAAATGATCTGTAAGATACTCTACAAATCTTCCTCTATAAGAATTTCCAATAAACTGTAACACTTGTAAATTTTATCTACTTTAATTCAGTCTATATTTATAGGGTGTTTTGTTATCATCAAGTTTCTCTTAATTTATGGCTATAATTCCAGTTGACATAAATTGGGGGAGATTGTTAGGAATATGTTGTGTACTTGATGATAACTTGAACAAAATACTTAGTGGATTTTATTTAAGTGAAATTTGTAGCTTTCAATGGATGATCATTTCAACATCCGTTAAAAGAGTAGCTTATGTAACAATAAGTTTAGTTACACATTTCTGCATACTGTAATGGCTTAGTGAACTAGATGTTGTATAATGTACAAGTCATGTTGACTACTAGATTGATATGCAAGATAGGTGGGTTAATTGTAAATATCAGATGCCTTGTAATCTTGTATAAATAAAATAGAGTTAACTGCCAAGAAGACAGTCTCAACAGATGATTCACATAGATTCAACGGATAATCAACTCAAGCTTCAACGGATGATTCACATAGTCTCAACGGATGATCAACCAAAGTTTCAACGGATGATCAACCACAGTTTCAACGGATGATTTGATAAAACTTCGACGGATGTTCAAATTCAAAAGAGCAGTTGATAGTGACTTGACAGTCACATGCGTTGATTGTATGCAAATGGAATGTGGCAGCCTATTTGCAGGATTTAGAGAACAAAGAAGCATTTCCATTTACATGCTAAACTGAAGATATTCAAAGATGCTGGATAGAGAAATGAAGAAGCATGAAGTTAGACTAGAAATATTTTGTCTTATTTGTTTGTCTTTTTATCATGTAACTTGGTGATATTTAAACCAAGTATAGCAAGTAGAACTACAACTATCAAGTTAGTAAGCAATTACCAGAGAAATAGATAAGGCAAAATCTGTGAGTAATTTCTCTGTTCTTGTAGTTCAACTTGTAAGCAGCTGTGTACAATTTTGTAACACAGAGTTCTCTACTTAATATATATCGCAGGTAGAAAAGTTCAATACACTAGAAAGTTTTTAAATACTCGTATTTGATTACTTTGTGTTTTGATTTCAATACTAGTTTCATTCCACATCATTGCTAAATCAATCACAGTTATATATTCATAGAAGAACTGTTCTTAAAATCTAAAAGAAGCCAGAATTACATTCAACCCCCCTTCTATAATTCTTGTTTAGATTATTTGCGAATAACATAATGTGTGTACTTAAAGAAATTGCACATGTCATAAATTCACAGGAGTAGTCAGATGTAAATTTTTTAAATGATTTGACAACTCAACTTTTGTTCTCAAATCAACGACACAAATGAATACTTTCATCTTCAAATTTGTTGCCCCAATAATATCAAATATTTCACTACTTTACTGCACAATTTTAATATCACATTTTAACAATATAATTTTTTTCCTATAAATATCTGCAAAACTATAAGTCATCACCTGAATTTCCCCCCTTTGTAGTATTACATTATCAGTATTCTGAGAGTGCTACACTTAGGTCATGGACAAGGGCAAGGGACACACGATTTATGATATTGGTAATAACGGGGAAGTTAATTGGTATAAATGGACCGAATCTCAGGCACCTACTGAAGCTCAACGAGAAGAAATATGTCTCGTTAAGCAATTTGTTAGAAGAATGTGAGGTATAAGGGTCGCACAAGGGTATGTCGTCCGTGACAATGAACATTTTGTTGGCTATGGGGAAATGTACTTGAAATTTATGAAATCAACGATCGAGTATAAAGAAACCATTACAAAGATGGTCATATTTCAAAGGAGGAATATGACTATGAGTTAAAGCAAATGCGTTAACACTACCACCTCATGGAGGACGAGATTGAGATGAAGAAAATGGGGTACGAGGATGTAGTCGCAAGATGTAGGGCTAAAAAGATACGAGAAGAGGACCCACAGTGGGATCAAGAATATGCGAAATATATTGTCAAACTTGGGAATTTTTGTCAAGGCCACGATGATGCTGCTATGGCTACAACCATATGTCATGGCACTCAGGGCCCCCACCCATGCCCATCGTGTGATTCTCGGTCGAGTAGGTACGCCTCGACCCACGGTTATGGGGAGGGAGGTCATATGCATACATCCCCTCAGATACAGTAGGATAAGGATGTAGATGATGAGATTGCTAACGACATTGCGGATCCAGAGTTTGATCAGTATGTAGTTAATCTTGCGGATGACTAAAAAATTTCAGCTTGTCATTTTCCCCTATTTAGTTGCAATGTATTTTTCTCATTCTATGTTTACTTATTCGATGTTCACTTGCAACGTAATTTGTTCCCCATTTTAGTGAAAAATGCACTCGTCATTACATTCATTTGTCTACAACATTACAGACACTTTTGTACTAATTGTGATAATATTCCCAAAGTTCAAGACAATACTGATAAGTTTTGAAACACTATCTCCGTTACTGAATACATCCATAAAAATGGCTTCCGGGAACACAATATTTTCTCGACTACCACGGTACCTTCTTCGGAAGTAGGAAAATCATAAATATATAATTTTTCAATTAAAACAAAAATTACCCACTTCAAATACATTTACAACACTTGTGAAATATGAAAAAATTAATGCAACAAAATTATTTTTCAAATTTTATGTACAACAAAATTCTTCGTTATACTAGTTCATATTTTCTTTTAAGGAACCATGCTCGAGTGTCAACAAATATATCTTTATTAATTTTTTTCCTTAATTTTTTTCGTCAAGTGGAAGTACTATACTTTTTACTGCAATATTAGGTAACAAAATATTAGATTAAAAATACGGTGGAAAATGCAGTTGACATGAAATAAAGTTATGCAATAAATGACCTACATTACTGTATGATTGGACAAGTGAATATTTTTGTCATGTTTAACATATATGTCATTATTGAGAGGCATGAAAATGGCTTTCGGAAACACAATATTTTGAATTACAGAAATATGTCTTGTCAACCAATTTAATTTTTCAATTACAGTAGAAATTACTCACTTTACCAAACCTTTTCCTTATGTTTCCGTCCCATTTTCGGGTGGCTAAAAACCATTTATCTAAAAAGTTTTTTCTTAAATTGATTTTTTTAGTCGAAGTAGTGTAGAAATATTACTATATAAAGTCACAAAATTTAAAATTTGGAGTACATAACTATATTTCCAAAAATTATAAAAATCACTCTCCACTATACTTGTTCTAATTTCTTTCTAAGGAATCATTTTCGGGTGTCAACAAATATATCTTCATTAATTTTATTTTGTCAAGTGGAAGTATTGTACTTTTATTGCAACATTACGCAAAAAAAAGATTATAAAGATATATTATGCTTACTAATTCTCCCAAAATCCTTGTTGAACATGATTTAGTTGGCCAACAGGGGAACAAGAAAAAAAATTAAAAATAGGACACTACGCCACTTCCAGTGGCGTTGGATTCATAAATTTGTGAGCACATCGTATCAGTAACATACTAGCTTAATATTATTGAGGGTAAAAATATAATTTCTCCATTATGTTGGGAGTTGGGACCTTGAAAAATATTATTTTAGCATGGTGATTACTTAATCGATTAATTATAATTCTATAAAAAATATTTTAAAAAGACAATATTACTAATTGAACAATATAGTTTTATTGATAATTTTATGTGTATTTTTTAAAAAATAATTAATTAAAATTTGATTTTTTAGTTCAAATCATTAGGATACGAATTTTACTTAATCTAATATAAATTTGATTTATCTCGGATCAGTGTTTTATATTATTTTATTTTAGCCCGATACCCAATACACAGATCAAATCAAACTAATTATTTTTAGTTTAATTTTAATTTTTTTAAAGTGTGAATCAATAAGATAATTTTGTTTTAAACTGAATAATTAGTATATATGAATTTATTTTTGTTGGTCGAATTGTATTTTATTTTAGTTTTGTGTTAGACTGAACCAATTGTATAATATATATTTTTATCCTGGATAAATAACATATATTATTTTATTTATCCAAGTTCATTAGTATAATTTTTTTAGGAGTATTGATAGTATTGTTATTTTATCTTAGACCGAGTCACATGATATATCAACTAAATCTTAATAATTATATTTAGTTTGCTTAAATTTATTTTAGCCCGAAGTAACAAATTAAATAAATATAAAAATCGATATGAATTAAATTATAAATTGGTAGAAGAAGTTGAATTTAATATAAATTATAATGATATAGAGTTCGATATAAAATATAATTGAAATTGGTAAAGTAATAGAGGAAGTTGATTTCAATATCAATTAAAATGAGAATTAATCGACCCAATAATTAGAATAATTAAGAAAAGGTAATTAAATAATTTCAGCAAGTATCGACCGAGCGACTACCAAATTTTTAATGTTTCGTCTATTATAATATAGTATAATTGATAATATAAATATATATATATATATATATATATATATATATATATATATATAAGGCAAAAACAAAGTTGGTGTTTTGAACAAAGAGAGCATGCAACTAACAAATAATCAAGATAACTAGTTGCGGAAAATAAAGTGGAGAAGAGACGTGCTGAAACTTCATGTGGTAACTGAAACAACCACTTGGACTGCGTTGATAATATTATATTTGTGCAGCAAAAATTCTAACACAACGTTTGATAGAGATGAGTGTGGTGGAGACATTTTCATATTCAGATAAAGTGGGAGTTATTTTTAAGCATCTTTAATCTGTTTGAATATAACATATATATGTTTTGAAATTTAACAAATCATCAAAAAATCATACCAACTTTAATAATTTACAACTGACGTAACATGTCAGGAAGCTCCTGAACATATTCTTGCAAATTATTTTAGCATGCATGCAACTTGAGAATAATCAAACACATTTTGTAATTAATTGATTTATACCGACCATAAATATTAGATTAATCTGTCGAAAATGATTCACTATTCTCACACATTAATTTATTAGGATAAAACAAGATCAACAACTTTCTGACTAAACGTGGAATTATTGCACAACGAGTATCAAATTATTGTGCAGCTGGAATATTGTGATGTCAAATACTTAGGAGCTAAGGTTCCAACATATATACATATATACACGGAACACACGCGATATATCCCTCTGTCGTTATCTCTATTATATGTCGTCTATACACACCCCACACTTGTGTATGTTATGTCTTCGATTATTATTCTTCATACAATATTTCACTACAAAACAAATTGAATTTGAATTGACCGTTAAAGCAGTTGGATGAAAAACTAAATTTAACCCTTAACGTATTATAATAGTAATAGTTATTTAAGTGTACACTTCTGCTAGTAATTTTGTAACCAGAAGACATGTATTAGCAAGATTATCAAGTTTTGTTCACCAGTTAATTACATCTAAATTAAGATCCAACTACTAAAATCACAAATTTCAGGGAGGCAGCTGCCCCTACTACACGAGAGAGAGAGAGAGAGAGAGAGAGCTTGTAAGATACAAAAGAGATCATGGAGAGGGGGTGGGGTGGGTTGGGTTGAGATTCTGATGAAAATCATTCAAGGGAAAAGATAGTTGGCAAGGGGGGGCAGCTAGCCACTGAGACAAGCCAGGCTCACCCTCAACAAAAGAAAAGGTAAACGCAACCGCAAAAGGTGGTAGGGAAAAGCAGATTGTGGAGGTGATTATACAAACCCAACTTCACCTACATTGAGTTTGACACCTTATAATAAGGGGTATCTTCTTGTTTTTCTTGGTATCTCTCCTATTGCCTAGCTACAACCAATATGATCAACTCACTCACTCCCTTCACTTTTTATTATGTATTGTATGTACATATGATCATAACTATATTTAGAGTGGTCCATTTTAACTTGTAGTATTATTGTAACCTGTGCAGATGATCCATGGGATATGTTGATCTTGCTTTCACAAAATATATACCGGCTTGATTCATTCGGTACAAAAGTCACATTTTAAAGCTAAAGAAACCTAAAAAGATGTTTTAATTATGAGATGCTGCATGCACTTATATAGCAATTAAGATCAGGATCCATGTGCATCTCATCCAAGATATAATTTTATTAATACAAGGATTCAGTTCCAATAACCTGAATTAGTGTTGCTACTAGAGATCACGGTTCGGGTTAAGCATCGACTCAAATCAAAATGGAAATATGGTTTACTGTTACGATTTAACTAATTTATAAAACTCGGCGAATTATGGGTTAGTTTTGGTTTTGGTTCAACTCACTTCCAATTTGAACCATATATATATATATATATAAAAGGTTTTGGTCCACAACCCCGATGATTGTAGTAACCAACGGGTACCCCACATTATTTCATTGCGGAGAACCTACAACAATGAGACAATACTGCAGACCAGGAACATTGAAATATTGCAGCAAAACACTAGTATTGAAACATTGCGGGCAGTCCCTGTCGCAATAAAATAATGCAGCAGTGATTTAATTTCTAAAATAACAAAAAATCAGATTTTAATGAATTAATCTTTTTCCGATAATAACTGAGTTAAAAATATATATATTTAATTTTAACAACCATTTATTTTATATTTTCTAATTTTATTACTACTTCCCATTTATTATCAATTGTATAATGAGTTAAAAATTTAAAATTAAATTAGATATATAATCAGAAAATAATTAAAATATTAGTTTTAATGAAAAACATAAAAAAACCGAAGATAGTAACTGAAATGTATGAATGGAGTATTGCAAGTATGATTTTTTATTGAACGAAAGGTGTGGTCTTCCGAAGACGACACCTTTCGATCAATAAACAATCATACTTGTTTGTCTAAAACTTTTTTGAGTGAATTCTAATCAAATTATTTTAATTTAAATTTTAAATATGTCAAAATTATGTATAATAACACATTTGTACTGTTTAATGAAGTTATGATGAATTAAATATTTTTTTCTAAATAATTTTTCCATTTAAAAAGATAAATCAGAATAAAATGGGAGAAAAAATCCCTCCCGCAATGCGTCAATGCGGGTCACAGCCCCAGAATATATAAAATACTGCGGCGGGTGGTTGAAGAGCCACCTGCCGCATTGTTTCATTGCAACTTCCGCAATGAAACGATGTTTCAGGTGGCCGAGTGTATTTTTATATAATTTGTTACGAAGAAATATTTAACATTCCGGGGGCTAAGTTATTTTATATTTTTTTATAGATAACGAAAATTCGATAAAATTTCATTTTTTTAGTTTTCCACATTTTCAATTTTTAGCATTATATTTGTCTACTATAAATTAAAAATTGATAAATTAAATTGGACAAGTACAAGAAAAATCAAATATTAAATATTTCATTTCATTCAAATATAAATGGAGTACATCTTTTTAAACGAAATACATAATAAATTAGATATTTTATTCCGACGAGAATGATCAACCTTTAACAGTGTTGGAGGAACCGCATTTATCACCCTTATCGTCGTCCTTCTTTTTCTTCGACTTTTTCGCCTTCGCCTCATTTTCCTTTTTTTTCTTGCGCTCAAGCGCCATTTGAATACGACGGAGAGCTATTTCCATGTCTTCTTCTCTCTCGGGCCCGTCGTAAGTAACACCATCGATAATTACCTTGTTATTGTCACAATCATAGTAAAAAACCATTTTTCGGAAAATAGAGAAGAGAATGTTTAGAGAAGAGAAAATGTAGAATGAAAAGAAATGAGATTACAAGAGCACTATTTATAGGCTGAAAATTGGAATTTTAAAAACCAAAAATTAAATTCAGGCACAAAAAAAATGTTGCGGAAGCTGAGAGAAAAGACTGTTGACAAATCTGCCGCAATTACACAATGCGGCAGGAACAACTACAACAATGCTTCAAAGCGGCAGCTCTCTCTGCAGCAATGAGCCAATGCGGTAGGCCGGTCAAACACCTCAATGTTTTACTGATCAATTTTTATTAATATTGGCACACAAATTGATATTGATTTAATATTTGCACAAAAAATAAGTTTGAATTCACAAAAAAACATAAAATTAATAATATAAATTTTATTATTAAAATTGATAATATTATTTTTTTAACTAAAATAACTCATATGATAATTTTAAAAAACATAAAACTCACAATATTTCGTAATAATAAAAATTCGAAATTACTATTTTGAAAAAATAATTAAAAATAACTTTTTCACTAAAAAATTTTAAATTTAATATTTAATATAAATATTTTAATTTAAAAAATTAAATCAAAAATAACAAAATATAAGTTCAAAAAAATATTTGAAAATTCATTTTTAACAAAAAAATGAATTAGAAAAAATAAAGCGGGGAAGAACTGTTACATTTTAATCAGCGTCCTCCCGCAATGACTCATTTCAGCCGTGAGAGTGGTGCAATGAGCCAATGCGGTAGGTCGGTCAATCTCCTCAACGTTTGACCAGTCAATTTTTATTAATATTGGCACAAAAATTGATATTGATTTAATATTTGCACAAAAAATAAGTTTGAATTCACAAAATAGCATAAAATTAATAATATAAATTTGATTATTAAAATTGATAATATTTTTTTAACTAAAATAACTCATATGATAATTTTAAAAAACATAAAAGTCACAATATTTCGTAATAATAAATATTCGAAAATACTATTTCGAAAAAATAATTAAAAATAACTTTTTCACCCAAAATTTTAAATTTAATATTTAATTTAAATATTTGAGTTTAAAAAATTAAATCAAAAATAACAAAATATAAGTTCGAAAAAATATTTAAAAAATCATTTTTAACAAAAAATATGAATTAGAAAAAATAAAGCGGGGAAAACTGTTACATTTTAATCAGCATCCTCCCGCAATGACTCATTGCTGCAGTGGAAGTGGCGCAATGCGTGATTGCGGAAGGAACTCTCCCTTAATAGCTCCAAAAGCTGGTTGGTGGTCATCTTTAAAGGGTCACTCCAGCAATGTTTCATTGCTGGAGATGTGTTCACAGTTTGTTTGATCCTTACTTTTTTCTTCCTTATTTTACAATTTACAATTTATTTTCAATAATTTCAAATTTTTTGGTTATTGATTCATGAAAGGTGATCTCAAAAGGTTAGTTTTCGATTGTTGATGGCTTCTTTTTTATTTAAAGATTGTAGTTCTTCTAGTGAAAATGATAATTACGATTATTATACCCCCGTTAGACGAAACCCGTAGCTCGTCGTAAGTTATTTGTTGATGAAGATATTGTAAATCTTGATAGTGATGATAATATGAATAATGCTGGTGATGATAATATTGGTGTTGATAATGTTAGTGGTCATAATGTTGATAATGTTGGTGGTGATAATGTTGATTTTGATAATGTTGGTGGTGATAATGTTGGCGGTCATAATGTTGATGATAACGTTGGTGGTGATAATTTTGACGTTGAAAATGTTGATGACATAAAAGATGAGAAAAATGTTGAGAAAAAGAATCATGGATTTAAGAATAGTAACGATGTTGTGCCTTATGTCGGCAAGATTTTCGATACATTGGATGATGCGAAAGCGTTTTATAGGAATTATAGTCGAAAAGAGGGATTCGAGATAATAATTAGGAATGCTCATAGGCGAACAAACACAAATGAACCATCATACCGTTCGTTTATTTGTCGAAAAGGTGGAAGGATAGGAGCGACGCTATTGGATTTTGGTAAAGGAAAACGAGTTAGGGAGGTAATTCCACGAACGAATTATGGTGCTCGAATGTGTGTTGTTCACAAAGTGAAGATGGACAAATGGCAAATTAGTTCGGTGGATTTAGAACACAATCATAAATTGGTGTCGCCGGAAAAAATTTAATTTTTCAAAGATCACTCAACATAGATCCTATGACGCGATCATTGATTGAATTGTTTAACAAATCGGGAACTGAGAAGAGCAAACTAATGAAGTTTCTTAGTGAGACAAATGGGGTGTTAAAAATCTTGATTTTTCTAATCAATACGTACGTAATGTCATACGTGATATTCAGCGCCGAGTGTTTGATTCGGGTGATATGCAGTGCGGGTTATTTTTGCTACGAGAACTACAGAAAAATAGTTTTGGTAATTTCTTTTATCGGGTGGATGTAGATGATGAGAATCGTGTACGGGGTTTGGTGTGGGTTGATCCTCGGTCCATGAACGCGTACAAGAATTTTGGTGATGTGGTTACGTTCGATTCAACTTACCGGACGAATAGGTATTGTATGCCTTTCATACTTATTACAGGCGTAAACCACCATTATTAAAATATACTATTTGGATTTGCACTCGTAAGGGATGAAACTGAGGCATCGTATTAATGTGGGTTTTGAGGACATGGTTGGAAGCCGTCGACAATAAACCGCCTCAAACAATTATTACTGATCAAGACATTGCATTGGGAAATGCCATTACCGAGGTCATGCCTATGCCACAAAAAAAGCATAAATATTGTACATGGCATATAAGTAGTAAGTTTCCCGATAAGTTGTCTTATTTGTACACAAATTATCCGGACTTTAAGACAGAGTTTAATGCATGTGTGTACAAGTCGTTAAAACCTACCGAATTTGAATGAGATGGGAGCAATTAGTCGAGAAGTACGATCTTGAGGATCATGCTTGGTTAAATGACATGTATGCTATTAGAACTCAATAGATTGGTGCTTACACGAAGCAACATTTTTCCGCCGGCATGACTACAACTTCAAGAAGCGAGTCTACAAATTCTTTTTTTGATGAATATGTGCAATCATCTACCAGTTTGAAGGAATTCATTGAGAACTCTCAAAAGGCTTTGGAGATAAAATATCTGAAGAAGGTTAAAGCCGATTATGACACCGAACAATTGGAAAGGAGATTAGGTTTGCATTCATCCTTGGAAATGCATGCATCCGAAATCTACACGAAAGAAATGTTCAAACATTTTCAAAAGGAGCTTATGAAAAGTACATGTTACATCATGAACAGTGTCAAAAATAATGGAACTTATATGTCGAAACTGTATTTGGTTGAGAAGGCTACCCTGCCGGAGAATTGCAGAAGAAAATATCAAGTGACGGTTTTCATGTACGAAAAAATTAAATGCTCGTGTAAGAAGTTTGAACATTCCGGGATGATTTGCAAACATATAATCCGTTATCTTGACAAAAAAAACAAAAAATAAGATACCGAAAAGTCTCATCATGGGTAGGTGGACAATGAACGGTAAAAAAATTGCGGGGCCTCTTCCATATGCTCCTCCCGCTATTGGTAATGATGGTGCGTCACAACCATTAAGGTATGGTGTAATATATAATAGATGATGTCAAAGATTACTGAAGCTGAAAATGTTATTAGTAATCAGTTAAGCTTGGGGTCAACCCTAAGTAAGTTGTATTGTTATCTAAATTTGTATTATGTACTTGTAACACTTAAAGTCTGTAAAAATGTAAAGGGGCAGACTGGAGTCTTTTTCCTAAAACAGTATCAAGCCTAAAGATTCTATCTGGAAGAAGATCAAGAAGATCATGCCTTAGAAGAATTTTGAAGAAGCTTGGAGTTGAATAAATCTATTTGGAGAAAAATATTCTAAGTCAAGATCTCTACAAATCACAGATTTAATGTTATAGAGAAGTCATTCGAGAACTCCAGAATGACTTATTGAGAAGTCATTCAAACTCCAGAGAGTACCGACAGATAAGCAATATCTACTCGACGGATGAGCTATATATCCACTCGATGGATGAATAACATCTACTCGACGGATGAGCAATATCTACTCAACGGATAAGCAATATCCACCGGGAGTAGAGAAGTCAGGAAAGTTACTCGAGAACTCAAAAAGATATCATCAAGTCATTTCTTCACTAGAGAACTCAGAGTTATTGACAAGTCTATATCTATTCGAGAACTCAGAGAAATCTACAAGTCAAGTGAAGTTATGAAGACTAGAGATCTCGATGAGCTGAAGACCTCTACAAGCCAAACTCATTATGGAGTACCAGAGATCTCGATAAGCCTTTATACTTATCGAGATATCAAGTGTTCAAATGAATCAAACTAGAGATCTCGAAGTATAGTCTCAAAGTACAAAATTGCAGATCAATTTAATATCCAAGATAAACAATCAACAAATAATCCAACAGCTGGATTGACAAGTCTACAAAAAGCAGCTTGAAGAGTGTGCAAGATCAATGACAAAGATTAACTGATAGAGGAAGATTAAAGTAAACACGGGATGCTAAAGATATGCTAAGCCAAAAATGGAAGATTTGCTTTTCTATAAATAGAAATGACAAGTGACAGTTTAGAAAAGCTAATAGCATGTTTATTATCCACTTTGTAAACTAGCAGTTAACTGAGCTATAAAGTTAACATTGGTCCTCTAGTTAGAGGTAACAATTTAGATCAAAAATTCTTGTAACACTCTCGAGAAGAAGCTGAGCTCTTTAACCTAGAAGAGCTTAGAAATTTTGTAGCAAAATATCTTAATTTTTAATACAAAAATTAAGTGAGTTTTGAAGATCCGTGTTCTTTATTTTATGCAAGTTTAATTTATGCATGAACACTTTTCTTTACAAGATTTAATTTACTTTGTTCAACCATTATCTTTCAAGAAAAACCTAAAATCAGAAAAACACATTCACCACCCCCCCTCTGTGTGTGATTCATTACCTAACAAGTGGTATCAGAGCAAAATCTGAAAGAAAACAGATTCAAGATCTTGGATGAATGAATACACAGAAAATCAGTAGCATCAAAATTCCTACCTTTGACAAAGCTAACTATACTCTTTGGAAAAAGAAAATGATGATATTTATCAAGATGGCCAATCCACTATATGTTTAGATTCTCAAGGATGGACCCTTCGTTCCTATGGTTAGAGTTGAGAAATCTACAGACGGAGACATGGTCATACCAACTCATTATGCTCATAAAGATCCATCTGAGTATTCTGACCCTGAAAAGGAGAAAGTCTCCCTGGACAACAGCTTACAATTGATATTGATTGAGTCACTTAACAATGTGATGTACAACAACATTGTCAACTGTGACACTGCTAAGCAAATATGGGAGAAAATTGAAATACTATGTGAAGGAACTGAGGAAGTTAGATCTAATCAAAGAAAAATAATGATTTCACAGTATGGGGGTTTTATGGCTAAGCCCAAGGAAAGCATTACTGAAGTGTTTGAAAGATTTAATAAGCTGATAAATGACTTGAAGCAAGATGACAAGTACTATGAAGCTGAAGAGGTGAATCTAAAGTTTTTGCTTACTCTTCCTGATCATTTGGAACAGAAAATATCAGCAATCAGGGAAGGGAGAGACTTGAGCAGAATAACTCTGGAAGTTCCATATGGAATTCTCAAAACCTATGAACTTGAGATGATTCAAAGGAAATCTTTGAGATCTGGGCAAGGACATGTTATAGATGGTTCAAGTGCTTTAATAGTAAATGAAGGTCAAACATCTAATGATAAACCAAGATCTTATATTCCAGTTGCCTCAACAAGCAAACAAAGAATAATTGATTCACAGGAACAAGTCATACTAGAATTGGAAAAGGATGAGTTCTATACTCTTGAAGAATTGGATGAGCTAGATCAGTCAATGGCATATCTGGCTAGAAAATTCTCTAACATTAGAGTAAGGAAGCTAATATATTTCAAAAGTAAAGGACAATCTTTTAACAAAGACAGCAGCTGGAAAGAGAAAGGGAAGTACAATTCTGATAGCAAAAGTGGTTACAAAACTGGATCTGTTGACAGATCTAATATAAGGTGCTTCAGTTGTGATGAAATAGGCCACTTTGCTACAGAATGCAGGAAACCCAAGAAGGCAAAGAAAGATAAGGCTTATCTTGAACTGGAAGCAAAGTATGAAGCTCTTCTGAAGAAACAGTAAAGTAAAGCTTAAATTACAGAAGGTAAAAGTTGGGATGATTCTGAAAATGATGAAGATGAAGAACTTGGCAACTATGCACTCATGGCCTTGGAGCAGGGAGAATCATCCTCATCTAAATCACAGGTACCAACTCCTACCTCCACTGATTTAAATGAATCAATATAAGGAAACTGTTGAAAAGATGAGCACAGAAATGTTTCATATTCATACAAGCATGGTTGCTGCTAATGAAGAAGTTAGCAGATTAACAAAGTTAAATGAGAAGCTAGAAAGTGAAAAACAAGAAGCTTAATTGTTGATAGTGGAGCTTGAAGCCTTGAAATAAGAAAATAACTATCTGAAAAACAAGTTCAAGTGTGCACATGAGATTGAAGTTGTGCTAAGAAAAAAACTGGAGAAAAGTGAAGTAAAGTTGAAATCCTTCAAGAATGCATCTGAACTGGTTGGTCAGTACCATGAGAAAAACAAACCATATGCAAACATTGCCATTGGTCTTGATTATGTTAGGTCCCGTAAAAGGGCTATTTTAAGCTAGAAGGGTGGTTGAATAACTTAATTACCAATTTAAAATTATTATGGCATTTTAAAAATATTTATCACGTTTTAAATATTTTACCGATGTAGATTATGTATGCGGAAATAAAAGACAAGAAAGAAAATACCACATGGGAGATTTATCCTGGTTCGCGATGGCGCAACCTCTAATAGATTCGCTTACTGTTATTCCTAGAGGACTAACAATGAGATTTACAGAAGGGGGGTTGAATGTAAATCTCAAAACTTTTTCAGGTTTTGAGAAGTTTATTAAAGCAGTGTGTTCTAGATGAACAAGTGTATGAATTGCTTTGAGCTAATGCAGACAGATATATATTCAAACACAAAATGTAAAGAACACAACAAACTTTAAAAACTTTTCTGGTGGATTTGTTGTTCCACCAGAGATGGTATATTAGAAAATCTGTGTTCAACAATGTTGATCACAGCTGCATCCTAGTACAAACTAGATGAATTTTCTCTCAAGATATTTCTTAACAATCTCTGGAAAATCTCTGTCTAATTACTAGCTTCTTCTTGGTTTATATATTACCAAGTGTACAAGTGAAAAACAATATAAAATTACAATAGTAAAATAAGTTTTTCACTTGCTTCTTTTCCTGTTCACTCAAGTACTTTGTTGACTATTGCATCTTTGTACTAAAGAAGAACGGCTGCTTTTTCTGTTGATCCTGAAATTCGGCTACCACATCTCACTTTTCTCTGTCAACCCATGTGCCTCTGTTTGTAGGTACAACTACCACTTATCAACGGCTAATTAGCAGAACATCCGTTGAAGCTTTCATCCGTTGATGACTTCATCCGTTGAAGGATGTTATCCGTTGAAGCTTTCATCCGTTGATGCTCTCATCCGTTGAAGGATGTTATCCGTTGAAGCTTTAGAGACATCCGTTGAAGCTTAGCTTCTCATCCGTTGAAGGTCTTTAAGTCATCCGTTGATACCACTTCATTTATACAAAATTACAAGGCATGAAATATTTACAATTGGCCTTCCTATCTGCATATCATCTAGTAGTCAACATGACTTATAGTTTCTCTCAACTTCTAAGAATTACATTTTAAATACAGAGACTGAAATATGCTACAATACTAGACTTATTTCTAAGTAAAGCTACACCATCAACGGATAGCCAAAGTGGTCTTATCCGTTGAGGCTACAGACACTAAATTTCTACTTAAGTGTTTTGTTAAACATATCATCAAACTAATGCACATATATTCCTAACAATCTCCCCCTATTTATGTCTATAAGAATTGTAGGCATAAATTCAGGGTTAACTTGATGATAACAAAACACTTAACAAATATTTGAATTGAAACTAAGTAGAAATATAAAAGTGCTGCAAAAGTGTATGTACTAGGAGGTAATTGAAGATTTACAGTATTTCCAAGGGTGCTCCTCTAGCCTGAGCAAATCATCATTTTCTTCTTTGTTCCCTGGTTTTCTTTCCTAGCCCTTTGTCATTTTCCTCAAATTGGAGTTGGAGTTGTCTGAAGAATTCAGCTTCATCTTTATCACTGATATCCAACTTAGATTGCATTTCCTTGAGAGTTTCATTGCTGGCAATCTTGAGTTGGTCTTCAAGTCTGAAAAATCTTCTGACTCCTTTGTCATCTCTAAATTCCATCAACCAATGAGGTGATTTGTGAATTTTAGTTCCCCTTTCTTGTATGAGTAAGGTTCTGGGCAAAGCATTTGGTTCCCTCCAAGTCTTCCTTATGTTGGCAATCTTGTTGAGAATTTCAGTCTTGGCTGTTCTGGTAAAGCCAGAATCCTTTTTGATGGCTGAAAAGACTCTGATCAAGGTAGAGTAGCCTTCATTTAGAATCCTGTAGAGAGGCCATGTTCTTTCCCCAGCTCCCTTATATCTGAACACCAATCTCTCTGGTAGCTGTCTGTAGGCAGCTATTCCCCTTACTTCCTCCAGCTCATCCAGATAGAGATTAATGTCTGAAGCTTCTTTTATGTCACAGATGTGAACATAATCATCTTTAGAAATGGGTGGCTTAGGGTTAGGTTTTTGTTTTTGAGTGAATTTCTTAGAGGTTAGGGGAGGTGTAGATTTAGATTTTCTTTTCTGTTTCTTTGGTAGTGGTAGATTGGTTAAAAAGGTAGGCAATGTGATGTTGTCCCAATCAATAGGTTCCTCTTTTGGAATGATTGGTTCACCATGGATATTTATAGAGGGATCAGTAACAAAAGGTTCAGGTATGGAAGGTAGTGGTTTAGATATAGATTTGGTATCTTCAGGGTTATCTTCACTCCTTCTGTATGCCTTGGCTTTTCTTCTGTTTCCCTTCTGCCATTCCTCTCTTTCTTCCACACTCTCACCAAATATCCTCCCTAAAACCTCATCTAGGTTTGTAGTCTTGTCTTCACCCCTGACTTCAATCCCTTCTTCTTTTTCAACTAGACTTGACTTTAGCTGTTGTTCAAGCTTTGCTTGTGCTCTTTTGTCAGCCTTTAATTGCTTGTCTTCTTCCTTCTTGGCTATTGAGAATTTGGGATGTCCTTGCATCACACATATGCTCTTTCCCTCTCTAATGATAATAGCTCTATTTCTCCTTACAGCCTCATCCATGGTCTTTTTGAGATAAGCAATACTCCTGCTTAAAATCTTGTTCTCATCAGCTTTTGGAGGAGGAAAGTCCACTTCTTTTAAAGGATTCTTTGTTGAGTCCTTATTGGATCTTTCATTGGGCTTGAGAATTATAGCTTGTAGTTCTTTGGAAGAAGCTTCTCCATCCTTATGACTCCCTACTGGCTTGAGCTCCATGTTGATTGGTTCAATCTTTGTGCTAAATTTCACAGATGTTGATTTATTTTGTGTAGAACCAAACACCAATTGCAACCTTTCATCAATTCTCCTCCATTGTTCTTTCATTTGTATTTCAGCTGCTGCTAGCTGAATCAAATCAATTCCATCAGGTTTTCCCTTGATTTGAATGATTGGAGAGGTAGTGATGGCAGGAACTAGCACTTTAGATATCTGAATCTTTGTAGAGGGCTCTCCTTCCCCTTCCCTTTTATTCTCCCCCTTTTTGTTATCATCAAGGAGAGGGGTCAAGCCTTGTGCTTTTGCCAGCTGCATTAGGAGATTGGTTTGAGATTGTTGGTTGAGAAGAAGGGTGGCCACAGAATCTTCAATTCCTTGAACTCTGTCTTCCAACTTGGCCAGCCTTTGTTCAGTAACTGATTCCTTTTTCAATCTCGAAACCAAGTCCTGCAAAGTACCATAGGGCATGACTGAATCCAATTTTTCTGAAGTGAAGGATTTCAAGTCAGCAATATCTTTCCTGAGATCATCTAGACTCATATTTTGCTTTACTTTCTGCAACTTCATGAGATGCAGTGAGTCCAGGTGAGCTTGGAGGATAGCTTTGATATTTGCATTTGAAGTGTTCTGAATGGCCTGTTGAATAGTGATGATTTGTTTGACCAAGTGGACATTGAATTCACCTGTTCTATGCTCCTTAGTCAGGGCCCATTCAGGTAGATTAGGAATGGAACTAGGGTCTTCATCTCCCCCTATGTTCATGCTTCCATCAGAAGAAATAGAGTCATCATCATCAGAATTTACTCCAAATTCCTCAGATGGCTCACCAGCTGTAGAAGGCATCCTGTTAATAGCAGCTTTATCCCTTTGAAGAGATTCTGTTGAGTGTACTAGATGTAGTGTCCTCTCTGCCTCCTCATTGCCCTGAGCAGCCAACAGTTGATAGGCTGTCACAGGATGAGTAAAAGTGTCAGCATCCAAGGAAATGTTATCAATTACAGCTTTGTAATGTTGCTGAAATTGTCTTTCCTTTTCAGCATCATCCACAATCATTGACTCATGAGCAATGGCTGGTTCCACCCTTGTATCAACTGTACCTGCTTTTCTCTCTTTTTCTCTATGTTCTTGCATCAGGGGCTCCCCCTGGCTCACACATCTCACTCCCTCACCTTCACCTTCTAAGGTGGTACTCCACTCACTGACTTTTGCCATGCTGGAAGAAATAGCATGCATTTTTGTGCTCTCAATCTCTCCTTTTGCCTGGGAGCAACCCAGCCTCTCACTCAAATTTTCACTCCCTGCCCTCAATCCTAAAAGTGATTGCACAGTATTCATGTCTTCTACACTTGGAATCATTTCAGTTATTTGTGTAGAGACTATCAACGGATGTGGAATATCCGTTGAAGTTGAAACTGTTGTTATCAACGGATAACTGCTGTTAAGCTTATCCGTTGAAGAGCAACCACTTGTCAACGGATGAGTGATATCCGTTGAAGAAGGAAAAGAAGATGAAATTGAAAGTGATATAACTGTTGAATCTGTATAGATTGATTTGATATGTGTTGATACAGATCCTTCAATTATATCTGAAAGAATTTGCGGGTGATCCAACAAATCATCTAAAAGATGATGATCACCTGTATTTGAGTGGGGCTCCTCCCTGAGTTGTAAAGAGGGAGAATCAGGAATTGATGGGAATAACATATCCACATCCAGAGATGGTGATGAAGTGTTTGGTGATTGATGTGTGATTATTGTGAGAGAATGGGGCTGTGACTCCACATTTATTGGAGTCACATCAAACTGAGTTTGAGAAGGCACAGAGACAGATGGCTGTATCTGTGCAGTGTGTGCACCCTGTGTAGAAGATTGGGTTCTAGCCTTCTTTCTTCTAATAAAAGCTTTTGTAGGTGAGTGTTTGGCTTTAGTGTCCTCCCTCTTTTGTTCTGTGTTCCTGGTTGGGAACTCTTTTCAATAGTAACATCCTTTTGGGAGGATGCTACTAGGGATGTGCTAGAAACCTTTTCAACCACCACAGCTTTTTGAGAAACTGGGGCTTGGCTAGCTTGGGAAGCACTCAACTCTCCTTCCTTATCCTGGGGGTTTCTTTGATGTTCACCCCTCCCCTCACCACTCACACCCTGTTCACTTCCCTCAGGGTTAATGGTTGTTGTTACAACTGTTGTCTTTTGAGAAACAACAGAGGTGGTTTTCTTTGTCTTGGATTTTGAAAGTTTAGATTTGGTGACCTTGGTAGAAATCTGTTGGGGCATTGACACAGATTTCATGGCCACACTAGAAGATAAAGAAATAGAGGGGTTGGAAGAAGTAGGAGTTGTAGAAGCAATTACCTCACCTACCTGGGGTGCATTCATGATTGGTAAATATACCAATTGCACACTGCTGTTTAGATCCATTCTCTTCAAGTCTGCAAGAACTCTTTTCTCTTGTGCCCAGCACTTGAGTTTATTATTCTCATTGATTATGACTAAACCTTCAGCAACATGGTTAGCCAATAACATAAAGAATCTAGCATAATAGATGTTATTAGGTCTATTAGCTTTGTTACCTAATCTAGTACCTAATTCTAGCATCACATAGTTGCTAAAGTTAAAGTACCTATCAGAAACAAGCATATAGAACATATTAACAAGAGATGAAGTTATGGCATCAAAATTACTAATTTTCCCAGAGAAAACCTTTATGAAGGCATCCCCAAGAAAACTCCATTCTTTCCTAAGGCCTTTTCGTCTAATACCCCCTAAATTAGCAGAGTTAAGAGAGTAACCTATGGAATCTAACATGCTGGATACATCACTATCAGTGTGTGGTGTCATGGCATTGTTCTCAGGTAATTTAAAACATGCTTGTAAGTCATCACAGTTAATACAGTGATTTTTACCTTTGAGAGTGAAGGAGATAGTCATATCCATGGAGTTGAACTCAGCAGTTGTCCAAATCTCCTCAACTACTTCACAGAAAATCGTTGGGGCTTCCAGCATTGCATAGCTAAGTTTACAGTTTTTGATGAAGTCCATCATTTTGTGATAATCTGAGTGGGCTTCATTCTTTTCTACCAGAGCTATGAAATTGTTCTTCTCGTAGATGAACCCAGATTGAGACATAATCTTCACGACTGGTGCCATTGTTGTGAGTAGAAATTGCAGAGAATAACTTGAAGGTTTTGCAGAGAGAAAATGGTAAATGCTTGAAATTCTAAGAAAGCGTAAAGTAATAATGAACAATCAGAAGGGCTTATATGCTTTCAAAGAAAAAGAAATAAATAAAGGATTAATCAATAAATAGGTGTTAGTAAATTTCAGCCGTTTAAGAATAAACTGTAAGTATTCTAATAACTACCTTTAAAACCAATACATACAGATGTATGTATGGTATCAACGGTTAGAATCAACGGCTGTGAAACACCTCAAACGTCTGATGTGACATTTCAACGGATAATGTAAATTGTCATCCGTTGAAAGGTACTTCAGCTTTATCCGTTGACGGATAAAAGTTCCAGAGATATACTTGTCTTTCAACGGATAATGAATATCCGTTGATAGAGCAATTTTGACTTTCAACGGATAGGGAACATCCGTTGATGGAATAAACTTTGTTAAAAGTCAAATTTGTTCTAGCAACTAATATATTTCAGGCTTCTCATCAAATTGCAAAGAAGACATGAATTTTAAGAGTAATTAAGCATACCTAGCTCACTTACCAATCTTGTGAATGTTGATTCATCAAGTGGCTTGGTAAATATGTCAGCAATTTGTTGTTCACTTGGAACAAAATGTAGTTCCACTGTACCATTCATGACATGCTCCCTGATGAAGTGGTACTTAATATCAATGTGCTTGGTCCTTGAGTGCTGCACAGGATTCTCTGTTATGGCTATGGCACTTGTGTTGTCACAAAAGATAGGTATTCTATCAACATGAAGTCCATAATCAAGGAGTTGATTCCTCATCCATAACATTTGAGAACAGCAACTTCCAGCAGCAATGTATTCAGCCTCAGCTGTAGAAGTAGAGACTGAATTTTGCTTTTTGCTAAACCATGATACAAGCTTGTTTCCCAGGAATTGGCAGGAGCCTGTTGTACTTTTCCTGTCTATTTTGCAACCTGCATAGTCTGCATCTGAATAACCAATTAGATCAAAGCCAGATTCTCTAGGATACCAAATTCCTAAATTTGGTGTACCCTTGAGATATCTGAAAATTCTCTTGATAGCAATTAAGTGAGACTCCCTAGGATCAGCTTGAAATCTAGCACACAGACATGTAGCAAACATTATATCTGGTCTGCTAGCAGTTAAATATAAAAGTGAACCAACCATGCCTCTATAACTTGTAATGTCCACAGACCTTTCAGTCTTATTTAATTCAAGTTTGGTGGCAGTGGCCATGGGAGTTTTTGCAGATGAGCATTCCATTAAGTCAAACTTCTTTAAAAGATCATAAATATATTTAGTTTGACTAATGAAAATTCCATCACTAACTTGTTTAACTTGTAAACCAAGAAAATAGGTTAGTTCTCCCATTAGGCTCATTTCATATTTACTTTGCATTAGCTTAGCAAACTTTTTGCAAAGTTTATCATCTATAGAGCCAAATATTATGTCATCTACATAAATTTGAACAAGTATACTAGAGCCATTAACATCCCTAAAGAAGAGAGTTTTATCAACAGTACCTCTAGTGAAGTGATTCTCCAAAAGAAATTTTGATAAGGTTTCATACCAGGCTCTAGGTGCTTGCTTCAGTCCATAGAGTGCTTTCAACAGATAATACACATAGTCTGGAAAATTTGGATCTTCAAATCCTGGAGGTTGACTTACATAGACTTCTTCCTCTAATTTCCCATTTAGAAATGCACTCTTGACATCCATTTGATAGACTTTGAAATTGGCATGGGCTGCATGGGCTAGAAATATTCTGATGGCTTCAAGTCTTGCAACAGGAGCATATGTTTCATCAAAATCTATTCCCTCTTGCTGAGAATAGCCTTTAGCAACCAGTCTGGCTTTATTCTTTATGATAATGCCATTTTCATCCATCTTGTTTCTGAATACCCATTTTGTGTCAATAGGACTCTTGTTCTTTGGTTTGGGTACCAGCTTCCAAACTTGGTTTCTCTCAAATTGGTTTAGCTCTTCCTGCATAGCTAATATCCAATCTGGATCCAATAGAGCTTCTTCCACTTTCTTAGGTTCCTCCTGAGATAGAAAACTACTGTACAGACATTCATCTTGAGTAGCTCTTCTTGTTTGCACTTTAGATGATGCATCACCAATGATCAGTTCAAAGGGATGATTCTTGGTCCATTTCCTTTGTGGTGGAAGATGTGCTCTAGATGAGGTGGCCTCAGTATTGTCATGATGTGAGACAGAGTGTTGACTAGTTGAAACTCCCCCTGAGTTGTTGGTCCTTTGCAGGGAACTTGGAGTTCTATCAACTGATGATGTAAATCGATTATCCGTTGATGAACTATGATCAACGGATGCTTCATTTTGTACTTCAACGGATGATGCACTATGTCTTTCAACGGATACTGCATTGCTTCTATCAATGGATGCAGTATTTTGTGCATTATCCAGGGGCATGTTTTGAATCCCTTTTGAAGTGTCATCTCCATCAGTCTCCTCTTCACTATCATCACAATATATCTCAATGTTGTCAAATTTGAGTCTCTCATTATGTCCCTCATCTGTTAGTCCATCAATCTTTTTATCATCAAACACAACATGCACAGATTCCATAACAATGTTGGTTCTTAGATTGTAGACCCTATAAGATTTTCCAGCTGAATAACCAACAAATATTCCTTCATCAGCCTTTGCATCAAACTTCCCTTTATGGTCAGATTGATTCCTCAGTATAAAGCATTTACATCCAAAGACATGAAGAAAGTTTAGAGTTGGTTTTCTTCTCTTGAACAACTGATAAGGAGTCATGCCTTTAGCTTGATTGATCAAAGAAATATTCTGAGTGAAGCAGGCACAATTAACAGCTTCAGCCCAGAAATATGTTGGTAACTTTGATTCTTCAAGCATTGTTCTGGCAGCTTCAATTAAAGATCTGTTCTTTCTTTCAACAACCCCATTTTGCTGAGGTGTTCTTGGAGCTGAGAACTCATGCATGATTCCATTTTCTTCACAGAACAGCCTTAATGTCAAATTCTTGAACTCAGTTCCATTGTCACTCCTGATATTTCTAACCTTCAAGTCAGGATGATTGTTGACTAGCCTGATGTGATTGATAATGATTTCACTTGCTTCATCCTTTGATCCAAGAAAACAGACCCATGAGAACTTTGAGAAATCATCTACAATCACTAAGCAATATCTTTTTCTTGCTATTGACAATACATTGACTGGTCCAAACAAATCCATATGTAGCAGCTGTAATGGTTCATCAATTGTTGTTTCAAGCTTCTTCTGAAATGATGCTTTCCTTTGTTTGCCTTTCTGACAAGCATCACACAGACCATCCCTTGAGAATTCAACAAGAGGAATTCCTCTTACTAAGTCCTTTTTGACTAGATCATTCATTGTTTTGAAATTCAAATGGGATAGCTTCTTGTGCCATAGCCAACTCTCAACTGAACTTGCTTTGCTGAAGAGACAAGTAATAGATTCTGCATCTGTAGAGTTGAAGTCAGCTAAGTACACATTTCCTTTTCTAACTCCAGTTAGAACCACTTTGTTGTCTTCCTTACTAGTGACAACACAGGCTTCAGAATTGAAGGAAACTGTATTCCCTCTATCACATAGTTGACTGATACTCAGTAAGTTGTGCTTGAGACCATCAACTAATGCAACTTCTTCAATGATGACATTCCTTGTTGAAATCAAGCCATATCCCATAGTAAACCCTTTGCTGTCATCTCCAAAGGTTATGCTGGGGCCAGCTCTCTCTTTAAACTCTGTGAGCAGGGAGAAGTCTCCAGTCATGTGTCTTGAACAGCCACTGTCCAAGTACCATAGATTTCTTCTATTTTCCTGCACACCACAAAATCAATCAATTTGATTTTGGTACCCAAGTTTCCTTGGGTCCATTCTTGTTAGCCTTTCTCCTAGACTTCATTCCTCCTGCATCTTTAGACTTAGGTGAGTTTGAGTCAACCTTGGTCTTAGATGTGGTTGGTTGAGGTGTAGGGTTAGTCACAACATTATCCAGCACATTTATAGAATTATTAGGCATGGATTGTGCATACATGTTATTCCACATTGGCATATTGTATGGCATTTGAGGCATACTGAATGCAGCAAGATAAGGATTGTTAAAATATGGCATGTTTGCAAAATGTGCATAAGGATTTTGTTGAGACATAACAGGCATAGCATGTAGAGGTGATACAGACATGTTAGGTATGGAAGAGGGTACAGTTATGGGAGATTTCTTAATAGATTTACAATTAGCAGATAGATGATTAACACTACTACAATGCACACAGCTTTTTCTAGGAGCATACTTGTCAGGTGTGTAATTGTTATGTTTGTTAACTCCTACCTTCCCATTTCTGTTGGATTTCCTTTTGGATTCCTTTTTATCCTCAACCATCTTGAGCCTATTGTTTAACTGTTCTAAGGTCATGTGCCCTACATTCACCTTTCTGACATCTTTGGATGTGCTTGCTCCTTCTTTGACAAAGTTCTTTGAAGTTGAACCAAACTTTTTGTTGAGTTTCTTTAGATTTTCTCTTTTAGAAACATCTGCCTGTTTTAATTGAGGAACCTTCAACGGATGTTCCTTTTCTTCCTTCAACGGATAACTTTCATCATCCGTTGATTCCACATCCGTTGACAGTCCATCAATTAATTCCAGTTTCTTTTTATTTTTATCCCAGGCAGTTTCACAGAATGATTCAATTCCTTGGACTTTGGCAATTTGAGCACTTACATCCCTAGATGTTTTCCAGGCTTTAATCACCTCTTGCTCTTTCTCTAATTGATTGGAAAGTATTTCTACTTTCTTAACAGATTCAGCTAGTTCATTTTCAACAGATATACAATGCAATTTGGTTTTCTCTAGGTCAATCAACTTATTTTCTAACACAGTATTTCTATTACTTAAAAACAGATTGTTCTCTTTGATCCTACTATTTTCTTTAGCAAGAGATTTAAGAGACACACGCAAATGATACAATTCAGTAGACATGTCATTGAAAGCATCATTGCACTCTTCTTTAGTAAGCTGTGTTAAATCAGTAGTGATTACCTGATTGCTTGATGAACTAACTTCGTTTTCTTCAGAATCAGCCATGAGAGCAAGGTTGACATAATCCACATCTTCATCCTCTTCATCTCCATCAGCTGCCCAGTCCTTTTCTTGAGTAATGAAAGCCCTTTCCTTCTGTTTGAGTAGATCAAAATATTTCTTTTTGTAATCTACTTGTTCAAATTTCTTCTTTTCAGAGGTTGGCTTTCTGCACTCACTTGCAAAGTGTCCACTTATACCACAATTAAAACACTTGAACTTGGATTTGTCCACCATGTTCTTATAGGGTTTAGTGGCTCTAGTGTTTTTCCTGAACTTCATCTTTGCAAATCTCCTGGACAGAAATGCAAGATGCTCATCAATACCATCAGAGTCATCTTGACTGGAGTTGTCTTCATTTTCAGCAACTTGCTCTTTACCCTTGTCTGATTCTGGATTTCTTACACCATCTTTGGAGCTTGATGTAGATCTCACAGTTTCTTTTCTGCATTCTTTCTCATTTTCAGCTACCAATGCAACTGAACCTCCTTTCTTTCTCCCCCTCTCCAATACCTCATCCTGTTCCAACTCTAGTTCATAAGTCTTCAAGATTCCATATAATCTTTCAAGAGTAAAGTCCTTATAATCCTGAGAGTTTCTTAAGGAAACAGTCATGGGCTTCCATTCCTTTGGTAAGGATCTCAAAAATTTAAGATTTGAATCCTTCACCTGGTACACTCTACCATACAGCTTCAGTCCATTCAACAGCTTTTGGAATCTATTAAATGTGTCATTTAAAGATTCATTCTCTTCAAAATGAAAGTACTCATACTGTTGAATGAGAAGCTGCATTTTGTTCTCTTTTACTTGTTCTGTACCTTCACACAGCAACTGAACTGTGTCCCAAACCTCTTTGGCAGTTGAACAATTTATCACATTATCAAACATATCCTTGTCAAGACCATTAAACAAAATGTTCATAGCCTTCTTATCCTTGTGGACTTCTTCTGTGTCTTCCATTGTCCATTCTGCTCTAGGTTTTGGAATGGATTGACCAACAGCAATTGTGGCCATAGCAACTGTGGCTACTTTGTGGGGAATGTGAGGACCATTCTCAATGCAGTTTACATAACCTTCATCTTGGGAGAGTAGATGAAGGTGCATTTTCACCTTCCAGTGGTGATAACTGTCTTTGTCAAGAACTGGGATCTTTACTCCAATATCCTTCTTACTCATCTTTGTTAGATTCCAAGATCTTTAAACTCTTTGTATGTCAAGAGCCTGCTCTGATACCAATTGTTATTCCTAGAGGACTAACAATGAGATTTACAGAAGGGGGGTTGAATGTAAATCTCAAAACTTTTTCAGGTTTTGAGAAGTTTATTAAAGCAGTGTGTTCTAGATGAACAAGTGTATGAATTGCTTTGAGCTAATGCAGACAGATATATATTCAAACACAAAATGTAAAGAACACAACAAACTTTAAAAACTTTTCTGGTGGATTTGTTGTTCCACCAGAGATGGTATATTAGAAAATCTGTGTTCAACAATGTTGATCACAGCTGCATCCTAGTACAAACTAGATGAATTTTCTCTCAAGATATTTCTTAACAATCTCTGGAAAATCTCTGTCTAATTACTAGCTTCTTCTTGGTTTATATATTACCAAGTGTACAAGTGAAAAACAATATAAAATTACAATAGTAAAATAAGTTCTTCACTTGCTTCTTTTCCTGTTCACTCAAGTACTTTGTTGACTATTGCATCTTTGTACTAAAGAAGAACGGCTGCTTTTTCTGTTGATCCTGAAATTCGGCTACCACATCTCACTTTTCTCTGTCAACCCATGTGCCTCTGTTTGTAGGTACAACTACCACTTATCAACGGCTAATTAGCAGAACATCCGTTGAAGCTTTCATCCGTTGATGACTTCATCCGTTGAAGGATGTTATCCGTTGAAGCTTTCATCCGTTGATGCTCTCATCCGTTGAAGGATGTTATCCGTTGAAGCTTTAGAGACATCCGTTGAAGCTTAGCTTCTCATCCGTTGAAGGTCTTTAAGTCATCCGTTGATACCACTTCATTTATACAAAATTACAAGGCATGAAATATTTACAATTGGCCTTCCTATCTGCATATCATCTAGTAGTCAACATGACTTATAGTTTCTCTCAACTTCTAAGAATTACATTTTAAATACAGAGACTGAAATATGCTACAATACTAGACTTATTTCTAAGTAAAGCTACACCATCAACGGATAGCCAAAGTGGTCTTATCCGTTGAGGCTACAGACACTAAATTTCTACTTAAGTGTTTTGTTAAACATATCATCAAACTAATGCACATATATTCCTAACACTTACCCCTACGTCCAGTCCCCGAGCTCCTCTCCAGGACCTGAGTTTTTCCCTTAAAATAACCTTGCTCCTTACATAGGCGGAGAAGCCTTTACAACCCCACAAATACTTGTCTTGGTGCGTAATTCTGGGTTACCACCTCAAAATAAATGTGTAACCTACACAACCTATTTTAGACAATAACACCCCGTTATTTCTTCAAAGTTGATGTAGAACTCTTGGTGTAGTCTTTGTCCTTATAAGCTTTTGGCGGTCTTGGATCTCAGTAGTTGGTCTTGGGTTTTTTCTCTTCCTCACGGTGCAAAGACTACTAACTCCCCATTAGTACGTCTAGGACTTGGGTCTTAGAACGAGAATCACCTCACTATACTTCACCTCACTGCAAAACGAAGAAGACAATATCTACGAAACAATACCCGTTATAGATAAAAAGAGTTTGGACTAGTAATACACTTAACTAGACCGGATGACAAACAAATATTCTTAAAAGAATATTGATGTATATTTTTTTTAATTAAGTGAATGTTAGAGTATACTTGGTTTTACTTCATTTCGAATAATATATCTTATTTCCGAAGTAATAAATATATCAAGTCCTTGGTGAAACGTTATAGCTTTCGGATCTTTGATAAAATAATGTCTCGTTTAATATAGTCGTGTGTAGACTTTTATAAATCGAGAACTTTACACTTATTCTTTAACTATTTGCACTTATAAAATATTTGGCCGAGAAAATAAAAGGTGCGTAATTTAAACACAATATATCAAAACAATATAAGAGCAGAGTTTAAATTATATTAGCACAGTTTATATGTGTATATATATAATACAATATAAGCTTTAAGTTTTTACCACGAAACACTAAAGGTGCTAGTAAGGGAAGTCGCTTAATTCTTATACGATTATATATTTACTTATATTTACTTAAAAGCTTTAAGATTTTTCCACAAAATACTAGAGGTGCTGGTAAGGGAATTCACTTAAATCTTTTAACTAAATATAATAAATATGTATATATAGTTATATATAATATAAGCCTTAAGTTTTTCCCACGGAACACTAAAGGTGTTGGTAAGGGAAGTCGCTTAAGTCTTGTTAAACAATTATAACAAATATATCAATATATGGCCAAAATAAGAGCGTTTAAGTTTAAAGAATGAAATGCTAGCTTTGTAATTTAATTCCCAAGAAACACTAAAGGTGCTAGTTAGGAATATAAACCAAGCGTTGTTGAATTTATCACTTCGTGCTAGAAGTGTATAATTTGTAGAAAACAATCCTTATACGGATTTGTTTTTCTTTAAGTTATTCTATATAAAAGCTTGTAGAGATGAAGAGAAGGTGTTACTAAGCTTCTTATATGAATATTAAGAGTGGTCGGTTAAGACTCGGATGGAAGCTAAGAGGTTTACTACTTTTAAAAGATGAACGGAAAAGTTCGCCGGAAAAATTCACCGGAGGTTCGGTCAGATTTTGGCTTGTTGGTCGAACTTGGGCAGCCCTTCGGGAGGCAAGGAAATGGTATGGATGAGTTTTGGTTGGGACGATAGAGCTTGGTTGGTGGAACTAAGCTTGAAGATCAAAAACCTTGAATATATGATATATATTTGTAAGAGAGAGGTTTTTGAGATGAAGTATTTGGGTTTGGATATTAGAGAGTGTGTAGAGAGAATACTTCTTGAAAATGCCTAGCAATTAATTAGCTCTTAGCTTATTTTCAAAATGGTGGGGGGTGGGTGTTTATTTATAGAAGAAGTTAGTGGAAGGGAGTGGTTGAGATTGAGTTAAATTGAATGGTGGATGAAGAGAGTGGTGTGGATTGATGACATGGAGGATAAGGTGTGTTTGTTTGCAACTTGCATATAGGACAAATAAGAAAAATCCCAGCAACTATTAATTATATAATAATGATTTTTAACTTTTTCAATTAATCATTAATTACTTAGTTAATTAAGTAATTAGCACCATTATATATAACGACTTTGAAAACCCTTTAATAAATTCAACCAAAAATATGATAATTACCTAAATATCATAAACTGATGATCTGCAAGTTTTGGTCAATTTTAGTCAAAGGTAGCTTGGTCAAACGCTCGGTCAAAGTCTTGGTCAACACCCAGAAAAAATCTCACCCGGACAAAATTTCTTAAAAATTACGAAACTTTAACCATGCATATAAAATACCATTTAAGTGATAAATATTAATTTTCAAGATTTTCTAGCAAGTGGAAGTATTTTATTTGGATTTAAAACGATTAAATCAGGATTCGGTTCCAAATAAAATATGAACGATCTTTTATGAAAACATATAGACATTGTTGGCTCATTTTGGGCTAAGATAAATACTTATAATATATTTCCTTAAATGTAAAATATTTTGAGAGTGTGGAAAATATTTTTAAGTATTTAAAAGTATTTTCTCCGATAAATAATATATTTGAGATACGAGAGAAAATTACTTGGAAAAATATGAGGAGTGGGATAAAATGAGATATTAATATTCCTTTATCAAATATTAATTTTCTAAGAGTGTAAAAATATATCTTTGGATTTATTAATATTTTATGGAGTGAAAGATATATATATTTTATCCCTTTTAAAACCATCTATTTTTGAAATAAATTTAGCACGAGCCTTCTAAAGAATATCCAAGTTCTGATATTCCTTTTTTAAACTTGTTGCCTTATTAATATTGCAAGAGAGCCTAAGAAAAATCATATTTCCGATAGTTCTTTTACGATCTCATTGCTTTGGAGTATATTCCTTTAAAATATATATATTTGATTTTCAGCAAATTGGAATATCTCTTGTATTTATATTTAAAATATAAATATACTTTGAAAAATATTTTTGAAAATATTTTGCTAGATATGACTTTTCACTTTTGATTATGTCAATTAAATTCATGCCTATTTTGAGAGGATATATGTGTTTTATGTTAAATTATGCAAATACTAAAATAAATAATTAATCGAAGATGTCCTTTCAGATTATAATACCTTAAACATCAAGAAGAAAAATACTGGCGACAGAGGAAAAGCAACAAAGATTGAAAATGTTCCAGCTATGCAGAAAAATGTTGGGTCACCAGTATTTAAGACTTGTGAGGTAAACTTCAGTGAAGAAGAATTGATTATCAAGCAAGAAATTACAGATGAGGATAATGAGAAGAAGAATGCAGATTCAATTCAATCTTCCAAGACTGAAGAAAATCTTATGGACAACCATAGTATCAAGACTCTTGTCAAAGAAACTAAGATTGAAGATGCAAGAAAGAAGAAGAAAAATAGAAGTGGAAGAATGGGGAAAGACAAAAGCAATGATCTGGACTATGTTGCAGATATTCCTGGCAAGAAGTGTGAAATATGTAGTTCTACAAATCATCTAACTCATCTTTGTAAAAAGGGTGTTAGTAAGCCAACTGAAGGAACTTGCAAATACAATGAAACAGATTTAGATGATCCCTACTCATTCTGTGATAAGTTTGATTGCATCCCTTGCAACTTGAAAGTGATGAAAAATTGTCACAAACTGAGAGTATACCTAAAAGAAACACAAATTGAGTCTACATCAGAAAGAGAAAATACACAACAATCATTGAACTCTATTTTATCTGAAACAAATCACTCTACTTCTGCTAAATCAGTTAACAAGAAGAAAGTACCCAACACTGCTTGGGTTACTAAACACACCCGAATCTCATTGTTGGCAGGGCAAAGTGAAGAAAGTCATATGGATCATTGACAGTGGATGTTCCAGATATATGACAGGTGATAAGGCCCTGCTATCACAGTTCGAGGAGAAAGCCGGCCCATTGGTGACCTTTGGAGACAACAACAAAGGATTCACAATGGGATATGGCAAGATTGTTTCTGAAAATGTTGTCATTGATGATGTAGCACTAGTGGTTGGTCTTGAGGTGAATCTTCTCAGTATTACCCAATTTACAGACAAAGACTTTGAAGTTTTATTCAACAAAGAAGAATGCACCTTTATCAGCAAGAAAACTGGTGAAATTACTTTGAAAGGTTTAAGGAAAGGGAGCTCGTTTGTTGCAGACTTGGACTCAACAAATAAGGATGGTATTTTCTGCTTCTACACCAAGGCATCAGAAGAATAAAGCAAGATATGGCATAAGAAACTGTCTCACTTGAATTTCAAGGCAATTAACAACTTAGTCAAAAAGGAGTTAGTGAAAGATATGCCCAAGCTGGAGTTTGCTCAAGTTGAAGTTTGTGAAGCTTGTCAGAAAGGAAAGATGAAAAGATCTAGTCACAAGTCAAAAACTGTGATTTCTATTAGTGCACCCTTGCAACTAATTCACATGGACTTGTTTGGCCCAGTAAATGTCTTATCTATTTCAAGGAACAGATATGCACTTGTGATGGTGGATGATTTCTCAAGATACACTTGGGTAAAGTTCATGAACTCTAAAGATGAAACTCCACATATCATAATTGAGCACATCAAGAAGATAGAAAAGCAGGCTGAAGATTTCAATTGTGTGAAAAGACTGAGAAGTGACAATGGAACAGAATTCATAAATGCTACATTAAGTGAATTCTGCAAAGGCAAAGGCATTATTCAAGAATTCTCAGCTGCCAGAACATCTCAACAAAATGGAGTAGTTGAGAGAAAGAACAGAACATTGGTTGAAGCTGCTAGAACAATGCTGCAAGATGCCAAGTTGCCAACAAGTTTCTGGGATGAGGCTGTCAACACTGCATGTTATACACAGAACATATATCTTATTAACAAGGCACATGGCAAGTCACCCTACTTAATCATGTCCGAGAGAAAGCCTACTGTAAAGCATCTTCATGTGTTTGGAAGCAAGTGTTACATTTTGAAAGATAACTCTGAATATGTGGGAAAGTTTGACTCAAAAGTCTTTGAAGCAATTTTTCTGGGATATTCATTGGAAAGAACAGCCTACAAAGTCTATGTGATTGATCAAAAGAAGATCATGGAAAGCACATATGTGACCTTTGATGAAGACAAGTGTCCAGGCTTGGAATTCCTTGATGATAATGAAGCTGAAGCCCTTGCATTTGATAACCTCAACATTGATAGTGATCTGATGGAGAAGATGAAGTTAATGCACAATAAATGATGTATGAAGATTCTGCTGAACAAGAAAATCATGGGAATGGAAGCTCATCTTAAACACCTGAATTTGATGCCACAAACTCAGGGGGAGAAAGAGAAGAAGGATCTACCAGTTATACCAATAATGAAGAAAATGATGAAGGCACTAGTCAACATATACACACAAGAAAGTGGGATAGAAGTCACTCTAGAGAAGCAATTATTGGTGATCCTACTGCTGGTGTGAGGACTAGAAGTGCAACAGCTAATGAGTGCCTACATGCATATTTTCTGTCTCAAGTGGAGCCTAAGAAAATTGATGAAGCTCTACTGGATCCTGACTGGATATCTGCCATGCAGGAAGAGCTAAATCATTTTGAAAGAAGCAAAGTCTGGAAGTTAGTTCTTGCACCAAAGAATAGAAGTATTATTGGAACAAAGTGGGTGTTTAGGAACAAAATGGATGAAAATGGTATATTTACCGGAAAAAAAGCAAGGTTGGTTGCTAAAGGCTACTCACAAGAAGAAGGAATTGATTATGATGAAACTTTTGCTCCTATTGCAAGACTTGAAGCTATAAGAATTTTTCTAGCATTTGCTGCACACTCAAATTTCAAAGTGTATCAAATGGATGTTAAAAATGCCTTTCTGAATGGTGAGTTAGAAGAAGAATTTTATGTGCAACAGCCTCCTGGCTTTGAGGATCCAAAATTTCCTAACTTTGTGTATAAGTTACTCAAGGCTCTATATGGACTAAAGCAGGCACCTAGAGCATGGTATGATACACTGTCAGATTTCTTACTGAAGCATGATTTTACTAGAGGAACCATAGACAAGACTCTCTTCTACAAGAAATATGGTGAAGATATGATCCTAGTTCAGATCTATGTGGATGATATCATCTTTGGTTCTACTAATGAGAAGTTGTGCCAAATATTCTCCAAGCTTAGGCATAGTGAATATGAAATGAGTATGATGGGGGAACTAAGTTACTTCCTTGGACTTCAAGTCAGCCAAAGAAGTGATGGTATCTTCATCAGCCAAACTAAATATGTCAAGGATCTTTTGAAAAAGTTTGGAATGGTTGATTGTTCACCTGCATCTACACCTATGTCTACTGCAACAAAGTTGGATGAGGATTAAAAGGGCAAGAGTGTAGATATCTCGAGCTACAGAGGGATGATTGGATCATTGCTTTACTTAACAGCAAGTAGACCAGACATCATGTTTGCAACATGTCTATGTGCAAGATTTTAAGCCAATCGAAAAGAATCACATTTGATGGCTGTAAAGAGAATTTTCAGATATTTAAAGTGAACTCCAAACTTGGGATTATGGTATCCTAAGGGAACTGATTTTGAAGCTGTTGGATATACAAATACAGATTTTGCTGGATGCAGGGTTGACAGAAAGAGTACCAGTGGAAGCTGTCAATTTTTTGGACAAAGACTTGTATCTTGGTACAGCAAGAAACAATAATCTGTATCAACTTCTACAGCTGAAGCTGAATACATAGCTGCAGGGAGTTGTTGTGCTCAAGTGTTTTGGATTAGAAATCAGCTAATGGATTATGGCCTAGTTTTACACAAAATTCCTATCATGTGTGACAATACTAGTGCCATATCTATAGTAGCTAATCCATTAAATCATTCTAGGACGAAGCACATTGATGTGAGGTATCATTTCATTAGAGAACATGCTACTAATGGTACCATTGAGCTCATTTTTGTACCAACAGAAAAACAACTAGCTGATATTTTTACTAAACCTTTGGATGAAGAAACTTTCACTAGACTTGTAAGTGAAATTGGAATGCTCAATTCTTCATCCTAAGGCAAGAACTCAGCTAATGTTGTGCAACAGATTAATCTCCAGTAAATCAAAATTAATTTGATTAAACTGGAAATTAACTGAAATATGAATTATAAATATTTCAGAAATCTCTGTACATTTGTCTTTCAACTTAATTTAACTAGGAATTTTTTTTTCAAATTCTGAGTAAACTGCTTAGGTGTTAATTTACATCCTTAATATGTAAAATTAACTAAATGTAGAATTACAATAACCAAAAGTCTCTAGCAAACTAAGTTCTCGATAAGTATAAATTGACTTCTCGACAAGTCATTTTAGGACTTCTCGAGTGAGTCCTCGATAAGTCAACTCACTGACTTCTCGAGTGACTTCTCGATAGGTTTAAAATGACTTATCGACAAGTCCTTGTAGAGTTCTCTAATAATGATCATTAACAGAGTTCTCTACAAGTACAATTCTTGACTTATCATTAACTCAGAACTGAAATAATTTAAACTGATAAATTATTTTGGTAAATTACTTTTGGAAAATTTATTCTAATTTTATTTCGAATTTATTCAAATAAAGTTAGAATTGATTCAGTCCGCTTTTTGGACAAACTGGGTATTTATTTAACGTTTCGATAATTCTAGTTTGAGTTCTCTATAAGAGTAATTTAAAATGACTTCTCGACATGTACTTCATTTCTTTAAATGACTTCTCGATAGACAACTCTAAATGTTTATTTTTGAGTTCTCGACAAGTCATATACTTTCACTATAAAAACCGAGACTTATCGATTAATTTGAACTTGGAATTTTTTAAAATTCTAAGTAAACTAAATATTTATTACTTCATATCCTCAGTATATGAACTTAATAAATAACAGATCAAATGAAGCAAAAAGTATGAAAAACTGAACAAATTTAATTCATAAATTTTGTTCAGAAAAATAATTTTGACATACTTGTCTCTAATTTCTCTGACTTATTGACACATTTACATGATTATATGATTTCTTGCTTACATGAAAATAGGTTAGTCCAATGTTAATAGACTAATACATCATTTATGTTGTTTTGAGTATGCTGATAGTGGTTAATTTATTTGACTGAATGCTGATAGGAGGAGTTACTTTTTGTGTAGGGAGTACGTGCTTATTTGCATGGGGAATAGTCACTCTCTAAAGTAACTAATATTCTTGAGTACTTGCATGGGGAATAGTAACTAGTCATTTCTAACTGTCTAATATGCACATGTGTTTATTATTCGCATTATTCGGGTAACTCAAGAGTCTATTGGTTTCTATCTTTACTCCCTCTATAAATTAAAAACGCCTCCCTCTTTATCATTCATCAGCACTCTCTTTCTAATAACCTTTTTTTTGCCTCAAAACTCACTTATTGATCTTTTCGCTCAAATGGCTGCCCCCGTTTTTCACACACTCAACCTTGGTATTTATCTTCCAGCTCGGAACTTGACTGACGATAAGGTCTATTATGACCCTTTTGGACTTCAAATCCGCATCAAAGGGATCGTATGCAGCCCTTTTGATCTTCCACGAGAGATCTTTGATGAACTCTCATGGGATGATCAACTTGATATTCTTTTCTTCGAGATGGAAGTCTCTCTCGAGCAGGAGAGACGAGCCAGGGTGGCTGAGCAGCAACGTCTTGCTGCTCTAGAGCTGCAGGAGAGAATCATCTCTCTTGCAAACTCCATGTCTAGGGCTTACGAGCACAGGGCAAGGAGATTGGGGGCAGAGAAGAAGGCCAAACTCGAGTAGTTAGGAAGAATTTACTTGTTAAATCTATATCTTGATGTACTCAGTTTCTATTATTAATGAAAATCCAAATTCTTCTCTAATTATTCTTTTGTTTGTGTAATGATTCTTATGTGCTTATATCTATATTGAATTTTTTCTTTCTCTGCAATAATGCTTGCAACTAAAATATCTTGCAATATATTTGTCTAATGAAACTCCAAAAAGATACTGTTAGGAATATATGTGCATTAGTTTGATGATATGTTTAACAAAACACTTAAGTAGAAATCTAGTGTTTGTAGCCTCAACGGATAAGACCACTTTGGCTATCCGTTGATGGTGTAGCTTTACTTAGAAATAAGTCTAGTGTTGTAGCACATTTCAGTCTCTGAATTTGAGATATAATTCTTAAATGTTGAGAGAAATTATAAGTCATGTTGACTACTAAAGGATATGCAGATAGGAAGGCCAATTGTAAATATTTCATGCCTTGTAATTTTGTATAAATGAAATGGTGTCAACGGATAACTTAAAGACCTTCAACGGATGAGAAACAAAGCTTCAACGGATGTCTCTAAAGCTTCAACGGATAACATCCTTCAACGGATGAGTGCATCAACGGATAGAGCTTCAACTGCTAACACATCAACGGATAAAGCCATCAACGGATGAAGGCTTTAACGGATGTTCTGTTAAATAGCAGTTGACAAGTGGTAGTTGTACCTACAAACAGAGGCACATGGGTTGACAGAGACAACTGAGATGTGGTAGCCTATTTCAGGAACATCAGAAAAAGCAGCCGTTCTACTCTAGTATAAAGAGGCAATAGTCAACAATGCACTGGAGTAAAATGGAGAAGAAACAAGTGGAGAACTTATTTTATTATTATACTTTTTATCTTTGTCTTCACTTGTAAACTTGGTGTTATATAAACCAAGTAGCAGCTAGTAATTAGAGAGAATTTTTCCAGAGCTGTTTAGAAAAATCTTGAGAAAAATTATCTAGTTTGTACTAGGATGCAGCTGTGATCAACTTCTTGAATCACAGATTTTCTGAAATACCATCTCTGGTGGAACAACAAATCCACCAGAAAAGTTTTTAAGGTCTGTTGTGTTCTGTACTTTTGTGCTTGAATATATATCTGTCTGTATTAGCTTAAAGCAATTCACACACTTGTTTATCTTAAACACACAGCCTTTGAAACTGCTCAAAACTTGAAAAAGTTTTGAGATTTACATTCAACCCCCCTTCTGTAAATCTCATTGTTAGTTCACTAGGAATAACAATTGGTATCAGAGCAGGCTCTTGACATACAAAGAGTTTAAAGTTCTTGGAAACTAACAAAGATGAGTAAGAAGGATATTGGAGTAAAAATCCCAGTTCTTGACAAAGACAGTTATCACCATTGGAAGGTGAAAATGCACCTTCATCTACTCTCCCAAGATGAAGGTTATGTAAACTGCATTGAGAATGGTCCTCACATTCCCCACAAAGTAGCCACAGTTGCTACAGCCATAATTGTTGTTGGTCAATCCATTCCAAAACCTAGAGCAGAATGGACAATGGAAGACACAGAAGAAGTCCACAAGGATAAGAAGGCTATGAACATTTTGTTTAATGGTCTTGACAAGGATATGTTTGATAATGTGATAAATTGCATAACTGCCATAGAGGTTTGGGACACAGTTCAGCTACTGTGTGAAGGTACAGAACAAGTAAAAGAAAACAAAATGCAGCTTCTCATTCAACAGTATGAGTATTTTCATTTTGAAGAAAATGAATCTTTAAATGACACATTCAATAGATTCCAAAAGCTGTTGAATGGACTGAAGCTGTATGGTAGAGTGTACCAGGTGAAGGATTCAAATCTTAAATTTTTAAGATCCTTGCCAAAGGAATGGAAACCCATGACTGTCTCCTTGAGAAACTCTCAAGATTATAAGGACTTCACTCTTGAAAGATTATATGGAATCTTGAAGACTTATGAACTAGAGCTGGAACAGGATGAGGTATTGAAGAAGGGAAGAAAGAAAGGAGGTTCAGTTGCCTTGGTAGCTGAAAATAAGAAAGAATGTAGACAAGAAACTGTGAGATCAACATTAAACTCCAAAGATGGCACAAGCAAATCAGAATCAAGCAAGGGTAAGGAGCAAGTTGCTGAAAATGAAGACAACTCCAGTCAAGATGACTCTGATGGTATTGATGAGCATCTTGCATTTCTGTCCAGAAGATTTGCAAAGATGAAATTTAAGAAAAACACTAGAGCCACTAAACCTCATAAGAACATGGTGGACAAATCCAAGTTCAAGTGTTTCAATTGTGGTATAAGTGGACACTTTGCAAGTGAGTGCAGAAAGCCAACTTCTGAAAAGAAGAAATTTGACCAAGTAGATTACAAAAAGAAATATTTTGATCTGCTCAAGCAAAAGGAGAAGGCTTTCATTACTCAAGAAAAAGACTGGGCAGCTGATGGAGAAGAAGAGGATGAAGATGTGGAATATGTCAACTTGGCTCTCATGGCTGATTCTGAGGAAAATGAAGTTAGTTCATCAAGCAACCAGGTAATCACTACTGATTTAACACAGCTTACTAAAGAAGAGTGCAATGATGCTTTTAATGACATGTCTACGGAACTGTATCACTTGCGTGTGTCTCTTAAATCTCTTGCTAAAGAAAATAGTAGGATTAAAGAGAACAATCTATTTTTAAGTAATAGAAATGTTGTGTTAGAAGATAAGTTGATTGACCTAGAGAAAACTAAGCTACATTGTATATCTGTTGAAAATGAACTAGCTGAATCTGTTAAGAAAGTAGAAATATTTTCTAATCAATTAGAGAGAGAGCAAGAGGTGATTAAAGTCTGGAAGACATCTAGGGATGTTAGTGCTCAAATTGTCAAGGTACAAGGAATTGAATCATTTTGTGAGGCTGCCTGGGATAAAAACAAAAAGAAAATGGAATTAATTGATGGGCTGTCAACGGATGTGGAATCAACGGATGATGAAAATTATCCGTTGAAGGAAGAAAAGGAGCATCCGTTGAAGGTTCCTCAATTAAAACAGGCAGATGTTTCTAAAAGTGAAAATCTAAAGAAACTCAACAAAAAGTTTGGTTCAACTTCCAAGAACTTTGTCAAAGAAGAAGCAAGCACATCCAAAGATTTCAGTAAGGTGAATATAGGACACATGACCTTAGAACAGTTAAAGAATAGGCTCAAAGTGGTTGAGGATAAAAAGGAAACTAAAAGGAAATCTAATAGAAATGGGAAGGTAGGGGTTAACAAATATAACAATTACACACCTGATAAGTATGCTCCTAGAAAAAGCTGTGTGCATTGTAATAGTGTTAATCATCTATCTGCTAATTGCAAATCTATTAAGAAAACTCCCATACCTGTACCCTCTTCCATGCCTAATATGTCTGCATCACCTCTGCATGCTATGCCTGTTATGTCTCAACAGAATCCTTATGCACATTTTGCAAACATGCCATATTTTAACAATCCTTATCTTGCTGCATTTAGTATGCCTCAAATGCCATACAATATGCCTATGTGGAATAACATGTTTGCACAATCCATGCCTTATCAAATTCCAAATGTGCTAAATGATTCTGTGACTAACCCTACACCTCAACCAACTACATCTAAGATCAAGGTTGACTCAAAGTTACCTAAGTCTAAAGATGCAGGAGGAATGAAGTCTAGGAGAAAGGCTAACATGAATGGACCCAAGGAAACTTGGGTACCAAAATCAACTTGATTGATTTTATGGTGTGCAGGGAAACAGAAGAAATCTATGGTACTTGGACAGTGGCTGTTCAAGACACATGACAGGAGATTTCTCCCTGCTCACAGAGTTTAAGGAGAAAGCTGGCCCTAGCATAACCTTTGGAGATGACAGCAAAGGGTTTACTATGGGATATGGCTTGATTTCAACAAGGAATGTCATCATTGATGAAGTTGCATTAGTTGATGGTCTCAAGCACAACTTACTGAGCATCAGTCAACTATGTGATAGAGGGAATACAATTTCCTTCAATTCTGAAGCATGTGTTGTCACCAGTAAGAAAGACAACAAAGTGGTTCTAACTGGAGTTAGAAAAGGAAATGTGTACTTAGCTGACTTCAACTCTACTGATGCAGAATCTATTACTTGTCTCTTCAGCAAAGCAAGTCCAGTTGAAAGTTGGTTATGGCACAAGAAGCTATCCCATTTGAATTTCAAGACAATGAATGATCTAGTCAAAAAGGACTTAGTTAGAGGAATTCCTCTTGTTGAATTCTCAAGGGATGGTTTGTGTGATGCTTGTCAGAAAGGCAAACAAAGGAAAACATCATTCAAAAAGAAGCTTGAAACAACAATTGATGAACCATTACAGCTGCTACATATGGATTTGTTTGGACCAGTCAATGTATTGTCAATTGCAAGAAAAGGATATTGCTTAGTGATTGTAGATGATTTCTCAAAGTTTTCATGGGTCTATTTTCTTGGATCAAAGGATGAAGCAAGTGAAATCATTATCAATCACATCAGGCAAGTCAATAATCATCCTGACTTAAAGGTTAGGAATATCAGGAGTGATAATGGAACTGAGTTCAAGAATTTGACAATGAGGCTGTTCTGTGAAGAAAATGGAATCATGCATGAGTTCTCAGCTCCAAGAACACCTCAGCAAAATGGGGTAGTTGAAAGAAAGAACAGATCTTTAATTGAGGCTGCTAGAACAATGCTTGAAGAATCAAAGTTACCAACATATTTCTGGGCTGAAGCTGTTAATTGTGCCTGCTACACTCAGAATATTTCTTTGATCAATCAAGCTAAAGGCATGACTCCTTATCAGTTGTTCAAGAGAAGAAAACCAACTCTAAACTTTCTTCATGTCTTTGGATGTAAATGCTTTATACTGAGAAATCAATCTGACCATAAAGGGAAGTTTGATGCAAAGGCTGATGAAGGGATATTTGTTGGTTACTCAGCTGGAAAATCTTATAGGGTCTACAATCTAAGAACCAACATTGTTATGGAATCTGTGCATGTTGTGTTTGATGATAAAAAGATTGATGGACTAACAGATGAGGGACACCATGGGAGACTCAAATTTGACAACATTGAGATATATTATGATGATAGTGAAGAAGAGACTGATGGAGATGACACTTCAAAAGGGATTCAAAACATGCCCTTGGATAATGCACAAAATTCTGCATCCGTTGATAGAGGCAATGTAGTATCCGTTGAAAGACATAATGCATCATCCATTGAAGTACAAAATGAAGCATCCGTTGATCATAGTTCATCAACGGATAATCGATTTACATCATCAGTTGATAGAACTCCAAGTTCCCTGCAAAGGACCAACAACTCAGGGGGAGTTTCAACTAATCAACACTCTATCTCACATCATGACAATACTGAGGCCACCTCATCTAGAGTATATCTTCCACCTCAAAGGAAATGGACCAAGAATCATCCCTTTGAACTGATCATTGGTGATGCATCATCTAAAGTGCAAACAAGAAAAGCTACTCAAGATGAATGTCTGTATAGTAGTTTTCTATCTCAGGAGGAACCTAAGAAAGTGGAAGAAGCTTTATTGGATCCAGATTGGATATTAGCTATGCAGGAAGAGCTGAACCAATTTGAGAGAAACAAAGTTTGGAAGCTGGTACCCAAACCAAAGAACAAGAGTCCTATTGACACAAAATGGGTATTCAGAAACAAGATGGATGAAAATGGCATTGTCATAAGGAATAAAGCCAGATTGGTTGCTAAAGGCTATTCTCAACAAGAGGGAATAGATTTTGATGAGACATATGCTCCTGTTGCAAGACTTGAAGCCATCAGAATTTTTCTAGCCTATGCAGCCCATGCCAATTTCAAAGTCTATCAAATGGATGTCAAGAGTACATTTCTAAATGGGAAATTGGAGGAAGAAGTTTATGTAAGTCAACCTCCAGGGTTTGAAGATCCAAATTTTCCAGACTATGTGTATTATCTGTTGAAAGCATTCTATGGACTGAAGCAAGCACCTAGAGCCTGGTATGAAACCTTATCAAAATTCCTTTTGGAGAATCACTTCACTAGAGGTTGCAAAATAGACAGGAAAAGTACAACAGGCTCCTGCCAATTCCTGGGAAACAAGCTTGTATCATGGTTTAGCAAAAAGCAAAATTCAGTCTCTACTTCTACAGCTGAGGCTGAATACATTGCTGCTGGAAGTTGCCGCTCTCAAGTGTTATGGATGAGGAATCAACTCCTTGATTATGGACTACATGTTGATAGAATTCCTATTTTTTGTGACAACACAAGTGCCATAGCCATAACAGAGAATCCTGTGCAGCACTCAAGGACCAAGCACATTGATATCAAGTACCACTTCATTAGGGAATATGTGATGAAAGGTACAGTGGAACTTCATTTTGTTCCAAGTGAACAACAAATTGCAGACATATTTACCAAGCCACTTGATGAATCAACATTCACAAGATTGGTAAGTGAGCTAGGTATGCTTAATTACTCTTAAAATTCATGTCCTTATTGCAATTTGAATTGAAGCCTGAAATGTATTAGCTGCAAGAACAAATTTGATTTTTAACATAGATTATTCCATCAACGGATATTCCCTATCCGTTGAAAGTCAAAATTGTTCTGTCAACCGATGTTCATTATCCGTTGAAAGTCATATACATTTCTGGAATTTTTATCCGTCAACGGATAAAACTGAAGTGCTCTTCAACGGATGACAGTTTACCTTATCCGTTGAAATATCACATCAGTCGATTCAAGTGTTTCACAACCGTTGATTCTATTGTCTTAACCGTTAATACTCATACATACAGCTGTATGTATTTGTTTTAAAGGTAGTTTTCAGAATACTTACAGTTTATTCTTAAACGGCTGAAATTCACTTACACATATTTATTGTTTAATCTCTTATTTTTTTTTTGAGAAAGTATATAAGCCCTTATGATTTTTCATTTTTACTTTACGCTTTCTTGAAATTTCAAAGCTTTTACCATTTTCTCTCTGCAAAACCTTCAAGTTATTCTCTACAATTTCTACTCACAACAATGGCACCAGTAGTAAAGATTATGTCTCAATCTGGGTTCATCTATGAGAAGAACAATTTCATAGCTTTGGTAGAAAAGAATGAAGCCCACTCAGATTATCACAAAATGATGGACTTCATCAAAAACTGTAAACTTAGCTATGCAATGCTGGAAGCCCCAACGATTTACTGTGAAGTAATTGAGGAGATTTGGACAACTGTTGAGTTCAACTCCATAGATATGACAATCTCCTTCACTCTCAAAGGTAAAAATCACTGTGTTAACTGTGATGACTTACTAGCATGTTTTAAATTACCTGAGAACAATGCCATGACACCACACACTGATAATGATGTATCCAGCATGTTAGATTCTGTAGGTTATTCTCTTAACTCTGCTAGTTTAGGGAGTATTAGAAGAAAAGGCCTTAGGAAAGAATGGAGTTTTCTTGGGGATGCCTTTATCAAGGTTTTCTCTGGGAAAATTAGCAATTTTGATGCCATAACTTCATCTCTTGTTAATATGCTCTATATGCTTGTTTCTGATAGATATTTTAATTTTAGCAACTATATTATGCTAGAATTGGGTACTAGATTAGGTAACAAAGCTAATAGACCTAATAACATCTATTATGCTAGATTCTTTATGTTATTGGCTAACCATGTTGCTGAAGGTTTGGTCATTACGAATGAGAATAATAAACTCAAGTGCTGGGCACAAGAGAAAAGAGTTCTTGCAGATTTATTGAGAATGGATCTCAACAGCAGTGTGCCATTGGTATATTTACCAATCATGAATGCACCACAGGTAGGTGAGGTAAGTGCTTCTACAACTCCTACTTCTTCCAACCCCTCTATTTCTTTATCTTCTAGTGTGGCCATGGAATCTGTGACAATGCCCCAACAGATTCCTACCAAGGTCACCAAAACTAAACTTTCAAAATCAAAGACAAAGAAAACCACCTCTGTTGTTTCTCAAAAGACAACAGTTGTAACACCTACCATTAACCCTGAGGGGAGTGAACATGGTGTGAGTGGTGAGGGGAGGGGTGAACATCAAAGAAACCCCCAGGATAAGGAAGGAGAGAAAAGTGCTTCCCAAGCTAGCCAAGCCACAGTTTCTCAAAAAGCTGTGGTGGTTGAAAAGGTTACTAGCATATCCCTAGCTGCATCCTCCCAAAAGGATGTAACTATTGAAAATAGTTCCCAACCAGGAACACACAAACGAGGGAGGGACACTAAAGCCAAACACTCACCAACAAAGCCTTTATTAGAAGAAAGAGAGCTAGAACCCAATCTTCTACACAGGGTGCACACACTGCACAGATACATCCATCTGTATCTATGCCTTCTCAAACTCAGTTTGATGTGGCTCCAACAAATGTGGAGTCACAGCCCCATTCTCTCACAATTAACACACATCAATCACCACACACTTCCTCACCATCTCTAGATGTGGATATGTTATTCCCATCAATTCCTGATTCTCCCTCTTTACAACTCAGGGAGGAGCCCCACTCAAATACAGGTGATCATCATCTTTTAGATGATTTGTTGGATCACCCGCAAATTCTTTCAGATGTAATTGAAGGATCTGTGTCACCAAAACTCATATCAATCTACACAGATTCAACAGTTATATCACTTTCAATTTCTACTTCTTTTCCTTCTTCAACGGATATCACTCATCCGTTGACAAGTGGTTGTTCTTCAACGGATAAGCTTAACAGCAGTTATCCGTTGATACCATCAATTTCACCTTCAACGGCTATTCCTCTTCCGTTGATAGTCTCTACACACACAACTGAAACAATTCCAAGTGTAGAAGACTTGATTACTGTACAATCACTTCTAGGACTGAGGGAAGGGAGTGACAATTTGAGTGAGAGGCTGGGTTGCTCCCAGGCAAAAGGAGAGATTGAGAGCTCAAATATGCATGCTATATCTTCCAGCATGACAAAAGTAAGTGAGAGGAGTACCACCTTAGTAGGTGAAGGTAATGGAGTGAGTTGTGTGAGCCAGGGGGAGCCCCTGATGCAAGAACATAGAGAAAATGAGAGAAAGGCAGGTACAGCAGATATAAGGATGGATCCAGCCATTGCGAATGAGTCAATGATTGTGAATGATGCTGAAAAGGAAAGACAATTTCAGCAACATTACAAAGCTGTAATTGATAACATTTCCTTGGATGCTGACACTTTTACTCATCCTGTTTCAGCCTATCAAGTATTGGCTGCACAGGGCAATGTGGAGGCAGAAAAGACACTACATCTAGTACATACAACAGCATCTCTTCAAAGGGAAAAAACTGCTATTAACAAGATGCCTTCAACAGCTGGTGAGTCATTTGAAGAATTTGGAGTAAATTCTGATGATGATGACTTTGTTTCTTCTGATGGAAGCATGAACTTAGGGGGAGATGAAGGCCCTAGTTCTATTCCAAATCTACCTGAATGGGCCTTCACAAAGGAGTCTACAACAGGGCAATTCAATGTCTCCTTAGTCAAACAAATCAGTTCTATCAAACAGGCCATTCAGAAAACTTCTCATGCTGGTACAAAGGCTATCCTTACAGCTCACTTGGACTCACTGCATCTCATGAAGTTGCAGCAAGTAAGACAGAATCTGAGTGTGGATGAACTCAGAAAGGATATTGCTGACTTGAAATCCTACAATTCTGAAAAATTGGATTCAGTCATGCCCTTTGGTACAATGCAGGACATTTTGTTGAGATTGAAAAAGGAATCACATACTGAAAAGAGGCTGGCCAAATTGGAAGACAGAGTTCAAGTTATTGAAGATTCTGTGGCCACCATTCTTCACAACCAACAATCTCAAACAAATCTACTTATGCAGCTGGCAAAAGCACAGGGCTTGACCCATCTCCTTGATGATAACAAAAAGGGGGAGAGTAAAAGGGAAGGGGAAGGAGAGCCAGCTACAAAAATCCAAATATCTAAAGTGCTAGTTCCTGCCATCACTACTTCTCCAATCATTCAAATCAAAGGAAAGCCTGATGGAATTGATTTAATCCAGGTAGCAGCAGCTGAAATTCAAGTGAAAGAGCAAAGGAGGAGAATTGATGAAAGGATGCAACAGCTGTTTGGCTCAATACAAGATAAATCAATATCTGTGAAACATAGCACAAAGGTTGAACCAATCAATATGGAGCACAAGCCAGAAAGGAGAAATAAGGTTGGAGAGACTTCTTTCAAGAATCTAAAACCTATGGTTCTCAAGCCCAACACCAGATCCAGCAAGGACTCCACAAAGAACCCTCTAGACTTTGCTCAGATGAAAGAAGTGGACTTTCCTCTTCCAAAGCCTGATGAAGACAAAGTTTTGAGTACTAGCATCATAAAAAACAAGGAGACCATGGATGAGGCAGTAAGGAGAAACATGGCTATTATCTTTAGAGAGGGAAAGAGCATATGTGTGATGCAAGGACATCCCAAATTCTCAATAGCCAAGAGGGAAGAAACCAAAAGGTTAAAGAAAGAAGCTGAAAAACTCAAGGCTGACAAAAGAGCACAAGCAAAGCTTGAACAAAAGCTAAAGTCAAGTCTAGTTGAAAATGAGAAAGGAATTGAAGTCAGGGGTGAAGACAAGATTGCAAACTTAGATGATGTTTTTGGGAGTATATTTGGTGAAAGCATGGAGGAAAAAGAGAAATGGCAGAAGGGAAACAGAAGAAAGGCCAAGGCACATAGAAGGAGTGAAGGCAACACTGAAGAAACTAAATCTCTACCTTCCATACATGAACCCTTTATTGCTGATCCCACTATAAACATCCATGGTGAACCAATCATCCCAAAAGAGGAACCTATTGATTGGGACACCATCAATTTGCCTACCTTTTTAACCACTCTTCCACTACCAAAGAAACTGAAAAGAAAATCCAAATCTACACCTCCCCTAAACTCTAAGAAATTCACTCAAAAACACAAACCTAACCCTAAGCCACCCATTTCTAAAGATGATTATGTTCACATCTGTGACATAAAAGAAATTTCAGACATTGAACTCTATCTGGATGAGCTGGAGGATGTAAGGGGAATTGCTGCTTACAGACAGCTACCAGAGAGATTGGTGTTCAGATACAAAGGAGCTGGGGAAAGAACATGGCCTCTCTACAGGATTCTGAATGAAGGCTACTCTACCTTGATCAGAGTCTTTTCAGCCATACAAAAGGATTCTGGCTTTACCAGGACTGCCAAGACTGAAATTCTCAACAAGATTGCCAACATAAGGAAAACTTGGAGGGAGCCCAATGCTTTACCCAGAACCTTACTCATTCAAGAAAGGGGAACTACAATTCACAAATCACCTCATTGGTTGATGGAATTCAGAGATGATAAAGGAGTCAGAAGATTTTTCAGACTTGAAGACCAACTCAAGATTGCCAGCAATGAAACTCTCAAAGAAATGCAATCTAAGTTGGATATCAGTGATGAAGATGAAGCTGAATTCTTCAGAAAACTCCAACTCCAAATTGAGGAAAATGACAAAGGGCTAGGAAAGAAAACCAGGGATCAAAGAAGAAAAAGATGATTTGCTCAGGCTAGAGGAGCACCCTTGGAAATACTGTAAATCTTCAATTACCTTCTAGTACATACACTTTTGCAGCACTTTTAAATTTCTACTTAGTTTCAGTTCATATATTTGTTAAGTGTTTTGTTATCATCAAGTTAACCTTGAATTTATGTCTACAATTCTTATAGACATAAATAGGGGGAGATTGTTAGGAATATATGTGCATTAGTTTTATGATATGTTTAACAAAACACTTAAGTAGAAATCTAGTATTTGTAGCCTCAACGGATAAGACCACTTTGGCTATCCGTTGATGGTGTAGCTTTACTTAGAAATAAGTCTAGTGTTGTAGCACATTTCAGTCTCTGAATTTGAGATATAATTCTTAAATGTTGAGAGAAATTATAAGTCATGTTGACTACTAAAGGATATGCAGATAGGAAGGCCAATTGTAAATATTTCATGCCTTGTAATTTTGTATAAATGAAATGGTGTCAACGGATAACTTAAAGACCTTCAACGGATGAGAAACAAAGCTTCAACGGATGTCTCTAAAGCTTCAACGGATAACATCCTTCAACGGATGAGTGCATCAACGGATAGAGCTTCAACTGCTAACACATCAACGGATAAAGCCATCAACGGATGAAGGCTTCAACGGATATTCTGTTAAATAGCAGTTGACAAGTGGTAGTTGTACCTACAAACAGAGGCACATGGGTTGACAGAGACAACTGAGATGTGGTAACCTATTTCAGGAACATCAGAAAAAGCAGCCGTTCTACTCTAGTATAAAGAGGCAATAGTCAACAATGCACTGGAGTAAAATGGAGAAGAAACAAGTGGAGAACTTATTTTATTATTGTACTTTTTATCTTTGTCTTCACTTGTAAACTTGGTGTTATATAAACCAAGTAGCAGCTAGTAATTAGAGAGAATTTTTTCAGAGTTGTTTAGAAAAATCTTGAGAAAAATTATCTAGTTTGTACTAGGATGCAGCTGTGATCAACTTCTTGAATCACAGATTTTCTGAAATACCATCTCTGGTGGAACAACAAATCCACCAGAAAAGTTTTTAAGGTCTGTTGTGTTCTGTACTTTTGTGCTTGAATATATATCTGTCTGTATTAGCTTAAAGCAATTCACACACTTGTTTATCTTAAACACACAGCCTTTGAAACTGCTCAAAACTTGAAAAAGTTTTGAGATTTACATTCAACCCCCCTTTTGTAAATCTCATTGTTAGTTCACTAGGAATAACAGATACATTTGTTCAATGCATTACAGGTTTATACAAGACATCAACAGGGAATTCAAATAATCAATTCAAAGGTATTGGTGCTAAAACTGCAGCTAAAATAATTCAAAACCAAATTGCAGTTTACCCAGGCACATCAACACAAACACAAACTCAAACACAATCCCACTCAGGTAAGTCTCAAAAGGAACCTGTTTTACAAAAGGACAAAGTTCCCAAAATGTTCTTCAGTTACTCTATTGTTTGAGAAAAAGGAACTGGTATCACAAACATGGAAATTTATCATCTTTTCATGAATATCACTAATGCACCTTCATGTGCAAAACAGTCCTAACATACTGATAGGTTTGAGGGTAGTACTCCTGAGGGGAGCTATCTAAATCATCTCCAATTCAATTGAAGGTTCCTCAAGAAGTAACAACTCCCCTCATAACTCTAGCAAAAGTTGCCTTAGCAGTCAAAGCTAGAAGAACAATTGCCTATGACAATGTCATGAGAAAGGCAAGCTTAGCACATTCAAGTGCCAGTGTGTTACAAGACACACAAGGGTTTGAGGCTGGTGTACATGGCAGTAACCCAGTCAAATCCCCTCCAATTCAATTGGAGGTTCCCACTACAAGTGAAGGACAACACACTGTCATAACCATAGAGAAATCTGTGAGTCAAACTGTGACCCCAGTCATACATGCTTATGCACTCATTTTTCTGGTGAAATGAGTATGATTAGCCCTATATGGTCTTTCCCTAATCATATGATCACATATCAACTCTTCTTAGCCACCTCTTATTTCTGTAGGACAAACAACAATTGAGCCTTTCTTGTGAGAATGAGAAAATAGATTGAGAGAAACAAAAAAAATAAAAAAATAATAAGAGAGGCAGGATCCTTCCTGGAAAAAGGAGAGGTAGAATGAGTGTCTGGATTTAGCAATCCTTGTGAGATAACTATGACTCTTAAAAGTCATGAGACTAGTGCAGTGAGAAGTAGTGAGACTACTTATTCAAAAAGAACAGAGAGCTTAGGATTTTCCTATTCTGATCTACTTGGTTAACTCATCACTACAGACTTCACTAAAACTTGAAGCTGTTGATAGTGTTCTAAATGAACATTGACAAAAGCTTGAGCAATGTGCATCTAGCTGGATCTTTCTTCCTGAAGATAATGTCAAAAAGGGGGAGAATATATCTAAATGCCAAAACAGCTAATGCATGTTGCCAGATAATAATATTCTCTTCTTCATAGGGGAGAAGGAATCTTTTCTTGCTAAGGGGAGAAGGAAAAATAAATCTAAATGCAACTCTGCAACTCACAAAAGAAGATCAGATGAAAATGGGTTCTTGGGTTCTGCATTTAGATAAAATTTTGACACCATCAACCAGAACTTGTGCATAATTTCATAATGAACAAGTTGGGGGAGATTGTAATATATAATAGATGATGTCAAAGATTACTGAAGCTGAAAATATCATTAGTAATCAGTTAAACTTGGGGTCAACCCTAAGTAAGTTGTATTGTTATCTAAATTTGTATTCTGTACTTGTAATACTTAAAGTCTGTAAAAATGCAAAGGAGCATACTTGAGTCTTTTTCCTAAAACAGTATCAAGCCTAAGGATTCTATCTGGAAGAAGATCAAGAAGATCATGCCTCAGAAGAATTTTGAAGAAGCTTGGAGTTGAATAAATCTGTTTATAGAAAAATGTTCAAAGTCAAGATCTCTACAAGTCACAGATTTAATTATAGAGAAGTCATTCGAGAACTCCATAATGACTTATCAAGAAGTCATTCAAACTCCAGAGAGTGCCGACGGATAAGCAATATCTACTCGATGGATGAGCTATATATCCTCTCGATGGATGAATAACATCTACTCGACAGATAAGCTGCACATCTACTCGACAGATGAACAATATCTACTCAACGGATAAGCAATATCCACCGGGAGTAGAGAAGTCAGGAAAGTTACTCGAGAACTCAAAAAGATATCATCAAGTCATTTCTTCACTAGAGAACTCAGAGTTATCGACAAGTCTATATCTATTCGAGAACTCAGAGAAATCTACAAGTCAAGTGAAGTTATGAAGACTAGAGATCTCGATGAATTGAAGACCTCTACAAGCCAAACTCATTATGGAGTACCAGAGATCTCGATAAGCCTTTATACTTATCGAGATATCAAGTGTTCAAATGAATCAAACTGGAGATCTCGAAGTACAGTCTCAAAGTACAAAATTGCAGATCAGTTTAATATCCAAGATAAACAATCAACAAACAATCCAACAGCTGGATTGACAAGTCTACAAAAAGCAGCTTGAAGAGTGTGCAAGATCAATGACAAAGATTAACTAATAGAGGAAGATTAAAGTAAACACGGGATGCTAAAGATATGTTAAGCCAGAAATGGAAGATTTGCTTTTCTATAAATAGAAATGATAAGTGACAGTTTAAAAAAGCTAATAGCATGTTTATTATCCACTGTGTAAATCAGCAGTTAACTGAGCTATAAAGTTAACATTGGTCCTCTAGTTAGAGGTAACAATTTAGATCAAAAATTCTTGTAACACTCTCGAGAAGAAGCTGAGCTCTTTAACCTAGAAGAGCTTAGAAATTTTGTAACAAAGCATCTTAATTTTTAATACAAAAATTAATTGAGTTTTGAAGATCTGTGTTCTTTATTTTATGCAAGTTTAATTTCTGCATGAACACTTTTCTTTACAAGATTTAATTTACTTTGTTCAACCATTATCTTTCAAGAAAAGCCTAAAATCAGACAAACACATTCACCCCCCTGTGTGTGATTCATTACCTAACATATGGTGCATTATGTAAATCTTTTCAAGATTTAGCTGCTTCCGGTAGTTGTTCTGTTTCACGGTATAAATACTTATGGGGTGTGATTGATAGAGAGAAAAGATACTTGGAAGATGCTTTTACGGATGAAGAGCGTAGCGAAAGAACCCATGAGGCGAAAACTCAAGAGGACTACCAACATGATCCAATATTCGATCCTCCAACGTCGAAAACTAAAGGAAGGAAAAAAATAAGAAGATTTAAAAGTGGAATTGAGACGGCAACTTCAAAGATCAAGATCAAGCCTCGCAAGTGAAATTATTGTGGGGAGATCGGAGGAGAACATGATGCAAGAAACTGTCCCCTAAGGGAGGAGCATGATTGAAGAAATTTTTAGGTATTAACCTAAAAATTGTTGACAAGTACTACATTAGTTCTTTTAACTTTTCTATTTAAATTATATAATATTAACGTGATTTTTAAATTTACACATAATGTTGCATATTAATGTTATTTTTTAACAAAACCAAGTTTAGTAATATTAATATTGTTTAAACATTTTTCAACACCAAAACTCTTAAAATAATTAAAATATGCAGTAGTAATGGGAAAATTGGAAAAAAGTGATTTAATAAAAAAAGTCAACTAGACCTTAAAATATTCAACATGACCTAGTGACAGGGCACCTATCAATGAGACATTGTTGGATGTCGACACTGCAGCAATGACTCATTGTTGGGCGCTCTGTTCCACCCAAAACACACTGCCTCTTTTATTTTAACAAAACCAAGTTTAGTAATATTAATATTGTTTAAACATTTTTCAACACCAAAACTCTTAAAATAATTAAAATATGCAGTATTAATGGGAAAATTTAAAAAAAGTGATTTAATAAACAAAGTCACCTAGACCTTAAAATAGTCAACATGACCTAGTGACAGAGTACCAAGCAATGAGAATTGCTGGAGGTGGACACTGTAGCAATGATTCATTGCAGGTGCTCTGTTCCAGCTAAAATTTACTGCCTTTTTTTAACAAAACCAAGTTTAGTAATATTAATATTTGTTAAATATTTTTCAACACCAAAACTCTTAAAATAATTAAAATATGCAGTAGTAATGGGAAAATTTGAAAAAAGTGATTTAATAAACAAAGTCAACTAGACCTTAAAATAGTCAACATGACCTAGTGGTAGAGCACCTAGCAATGTCTCATTGCTGGAGGTGACACTGCCGTAATGATTTATTGCTGGGTGACTAAACTGTAAAATATGTAAAATATGATGTCTCCCGCAATGACTCAATGCTGGAGTCTGTGACTAGTTTTCTGCAAAAAAATTGGCAAGCAAACTAGTGTTTGCCAGTTTTCTGCAGAAAACTAGTCACAGGCCTTTATACTACTAACATCGACATTGCGGGTGATTTACATTGTTTAAGAAAAAAACGGCATGGTTCCGTTTGTTTTAATAACTTACCAACCTGTTTCAACTAAATTTAAATCAACCAACCAACAACCAATCAAAGAAACCACAACCATGATCTAAATTAAACTCAACCACATCAAATCTAAACGCAACATCAATCCAGTAAACACAATCATAATTAATAACAAAGAAAACACCGAAACAAATCCAAAATATATACAATCCAACATAAACTATAGTCCCCTATTCCTCTGTTGGATCCCATAGTCACTTATCCGTCTAGCGAGCCCTTTTGAAAGCTCCCAAGCTATGCGATACCGGAATGTCCAAATACCCAATACAGGCTCCCAAACAGCATCTCTCAACGATATGCCATTAAGTATAGCATTCATGTACTTGCACATGTACATGCCACAATCATGGGTATTGGCCTGCCTCGGTCGTTCCTATACGAAATGAACCTTCATCTTATGTCCATCAAATCTGGAAGGATCTAAGTAATGCAACATAGCTGGCACTATGCACTCCTAGAAAGGTTTCATATAATTAGTAACCAACAATGCTAAGTGTATGTAAATTGACTTGCAAAGTAATTACGAAGAACATAGAATCCCATGGCATATATATATCGAGAGTAAATACTCTTAAGACTATCCCCCATTCAGCTGAGGATCAACTAAAAGGAGCTTCTGTTGTTTAATGTCCAGAATGAACAAAAACCAGTTAGCATCATTGCAGCAAGGGTAGAAAGCAAAGTTACAATCCAATAATCGTGGCCTAATGTGCTGGCTTACATATGAATCATATAAACTATGCAGACCGGCCAACTGCACCTCTGAGAGTTCAGCTTCGGGATAGGCCTGCAACATTGAAACAATTATAAAAGATCAAATGAACTACAAAATCAAAGAGTTATCAATTATCATCGATTATCGTTTCTTACTTTTTAAAGTTATGAATTATCATTAACTTACTAACTTACTTTATCAATAAAGAGTTAACTTACTTTTTAGTTATCAATTATCATTAACTTACTAACGCATGAACTAAAAAGTACTTTTTGTTTTACCTTCAAGTTCTTGCAATAATCTTTTTGTTGGATTTTTAATCGCAGCAGGGCGTGGAAAAACACTTTTACACACACAAAATCCAAATAAAAGCATATAAATCGTGAATAAAATTCGAGGGATCGAATCTAACCTTTTAAAATTAATTCGGAGACAACGATCAGAGATCCTTAGCAGTTGCTCCTCAAGTGTGAAGCACTCCACCGGTATCCACCAAGAAAACGACTTTTAGGAGGAGGAGGAGGTGGAGAGAATTTGGTTTTCTGAAACTTTTGGGTTTCTGGGGTTCGAATAAAATAGGGTCTATAATAGTGTATTTATAGGCAAAATTTTCAGCTGAAATTTTGCCATAAATATTATTATTATTATCCCATTTATTATTCTCATTAATAATTAAAACACCTTTTAATCATTAATCTTTTTTCTAAACACTTTAGAAATAATTCTCTCTCTTGATTTAATTTCCAAAAATTAAATCCTTAATTAATAATATTAAGAACTTTTCTTAATTAATTTATAATCAATTAAATCTCATTTAATCAATTATTAAATTTGCCAATTAATTATTTATTTCACAAATAAATAATTATTAGCCATTATTAATTAATTCCTCCACCATAAAATCATTCTCTTTTTATGGTGTGACCCTGTAGGTTCAATATTAAGTCGGTAGTAGAAATAAATAATAATAAAACTATTTTATCATTATTTATATAAATTCTCTAATTTATTAAATATGATTAATTAATTAATCACATTTATTCTACATCGTGAGTGATGCTTCTCAACATATCGCGACTATCCGGATAATATGAATTCACTGCTTAGAATACCAAGAACCTGTCAGTGAATAGTTACCGTACAATAAACTCCTTCTACCCTACAATGTCCTGATTAAATACAAGGCATGGATCTCGTGTCAAGCCTATCTAATTTAATCACTTGCTTACCATTTATTATGCGTAGTTCTATGCAAATTAGAAACTCCTTTCTAATTTCATTCACTCTGGCCAGAGATTCCTGAACTAGCATAAGTGGATCAGCCTTGAACATTCGCTTCCTTCACTGGAAGGGGTAGATCCTTTATTGATCATACACTATCTTCGTGTACAAATTCCTATACCCAGAAGAGCCCTAATAATTGTCCCTGGAGACTAAGAACTAAACCAAAGCATAGTTCAGTGTACACAAGATGACTATGATGACCTCAAGTCTAAGGATACTTGTACAACTATCACTTAGCGAACAACTGCTGACACGTGAGTGAACTCCATCAGTTGTTCAGCTAGGCGAGTCATGTTCAGTGAACTTATTCTATAATAAGCACCTACATACTAGCTATAGTGTCACCACACAAATGTCTATGAGAACAGACATCCTTCATAATGAAGCAAGCATAGTATGTACCGATCTTTGCGGATTATTAATTACCAGTTAGTAATCCTATGACCAGGAACTATTTAAGTTTAGAGTTATCATCTTTTTAGGTCTCACTATTATGATCTCATCATAATCCATAAAAAACTTTACTCTAAACTATGGTATATCTTATTTAAACACTTAAATAGATAAAGCCCGTAATAAAAACAAAATAAGTCTTTATTAATATCAATGAAATCAAAACAGATTACATAAAAGTTATTCCTAAATCCTAATACATGATTGGACTTAGGACATATTCCTTTCACTTTTAACAGCTGTTGTACGAAAAATCTGAAGTTAAAGAAGAACATCTTAGCTGTGGGCTCCAGACCCGAGATGGACTCCCTAACCTTCAACAACTTTATATAGGCATCCACGACATTGTTGTCTACATCACATTCCGGCTTTAAGGTTTGGACAAAATCCCACGTAAGCTCAGCAGTGCCTCTATGATCTCTCCAAATAAAATCATTCTTGTTACCCCACCAGTGCTTGTATAGCCAAAAAACCTTCCTGTTTTTCAATGGCCTCGTCATATCAGCACGCCGCCCAGGACCAGCCCGCCTCAGTTTATCCTTCAACTTGTCTTCATCAGTGTCCATCTGCAAATACATTTCAAAAGCATCAAATCAAACACATATTCATGAAAAAAAACATTAAGCATATAGAAATGCATCAAAATACGTACTTCAAGAATCAAACATAAAAAATGGAATGATTCAACATACGTACATCAAGAATCATCCTCAAACTATCAGGAATAACACCACTACGACTACCGAATTTTACCATGCAACCTGTAAGTGGAGTCAACTCAGTAGCAGGAGTAACAGGAGAACTCCCAAAAGTGCGCTTGGTAGTAGGAGTAACAGGGGTAGCAGTAGTAGCATCAACCTACAAATGCATTGAGTATCAAACATTATATACATCTCTAAAACTAAAGAGTTAGACTACTCGAATAACATACTCAAATATGTATAAGACACACAATAGTAAAAAAAAATAAAGTTCTAAAACTAAAGAGTAGTACCTCAGACTAAACAGCATCAGACTAAAAAACATGGGGAGCAGATAGGGGGGTCGACTGTGGAGCAGTAGCAGTAGTAGCATCAACCTACAAATGCATTGAGTATTAAACATTATATACATCTCTAAAACTAAAGAGTTGGACTACTCGAATAACATACTCGAATATGTATAAAACACACAATAGTAAAAAAAAGTAAAGTTCTAAAAATAAAGAGTAGTTCCTCAGACTAAACAGCATCAGACTGAACAACATGGGGAGCCTGACGAGGACGTTTATTGGCCGCCTGTGTAGGTGAATCATGAGAATCAGAAGCAAACTCCTGCAATAACACGATAAGATAATGATCATACACACATTCACATTCAATATAGTAGACTGGATTTTGGAATGACATAAATGAAATGCACCTCACGTGTACGTTTCTCAGATGAAGGAGGAGCACTTGGATTAATATGCATATCATGTGCACGTGAGGGTCTATCAAAACTGGGTCAACTGAATGCAGGACCAGTCTGGGGGATCATGGCTGTGAATAGCATGCGATGTCCTCATCCCACAGTCAAGCTGCACAAATCATTAACTATTAATCATCTACCTAAACACCCTATAAAAATACAACAATGAAATAAATGAATACATGATTCAAATATTAAACTAAACTCTAAAACATACCGCATCAACCATGTCCTGCTGAGAATACTAGTCACGCGACAGTATCTTGTAGGGATCCCCACCCACAAAATGAGCAATCCTCAGCTTACTATGGGTCCTATACCTGTACATATACTGGTCAATGCTCACGTACTTCCCCTATCCAACAAGATCTATCTGGTCATCAAGAGAGGCATACTACTCATCCTGATACTGTCTCAGAGTAGTCATATGCTGGTCCCTCTGCCAACGAGATAACATGTCCCTCCGTAGAGCAGACATGTTAATAAGATCATCTGGAATATGATGCAGCATACCGAACTGTCTCAAGACTCTGTCCGGCATGACATACTCGACAATCTCGAAGTAAATAAGTGGAATACGGCCGAGACTCATATACGAAGAATCCATCAGATCGACATCATACTGCTCCTCAGAATAGTCCACCGCATCAAAGAATAACCGATAAGGCTCTCATGTCAGCCAACTCCTCTCAAATCGTTCAAAATCCCCCTAGAACTAACATATAAGCAAAACAATAAGGAAATATATGAAACTGGATAGTTCAAAAGCATGCAGATGTTTGGTCGAAGGAGAGTTCTAATAGTAAATATGCAAAAAAGAATAATACATGTATGGTGGTAAGGGTTCTCCCTCCGATCAGGGTTCGACTCAGCCAATGCCAAAGCCCTCGGCCAAACAAGCTCCACCCCAGGTGCAATCTTAGGAGTTGTTAGATATATTTGATAATGTCATGGCTAATATGTTTTATGTTTAGATTTCAGATCTTATTTGAACAGGACAAATCAGTACTTATACTGGAAGTCAGAACTTAAAGGATATCAGTACTTATGTTATCAGGAGATAAGCATCAGGAGATAGATATCAGAACTTAAGTGCTGAAGGACGATCAGATAAGGACAGTAGCTGATTGAAGTTAAGAAGATCAAGATAAACATAAGAAGAGATATGCATGAAGAAGGAATTCCGTAAAGAATGGAATACTTGGAATAGAAGATATCTGATTGATATATATTAGGAAGCAGAATTATATTCCATATCAATTAGCGATTATCTTGTAACTGTGTAGTATATAAACACAGACATAGGGTTTACACTAGAAGTGTTATCATTATCGAGAATATTATTTACTATAACCCTAGCAGCTCTCGTGATATTTTGTTCATCACTGAGAGATAACAGTTCCAGATTGTAACAGAGTTTATTGTTTCAATAAAGTTTGTTTTCTGTTACATAAGTTCTTGAAGTTTGATTTGATTGTAATAAACACTGTATTCACCCCCTCTACAGTGAAAGTGTGACCTAACAAGTGGTATCAGAGCCTTCTGTTAACACACATACAGTTAAAGATCCAAACACAATCATGTCTGACACAGAAACTCCAACTAAGCCTACCAAAACTGAGGAACCATCAAAGACATCAACTCAGAGTCGATATGAGACTATCAGAGTTCCCATATTGAGACCATCTGAATATCCCATATGGAAGGTAAGGATGACCATGTTTCTGGAAGCAACAGATCCAGAATACCTTGATAGAATCAAGGAAGGGCCTCACAAACCTACCAAGCTCGCTGTTGTAGTTGCAGGTGAAGCAGCAAAAACCGTACCAAAGGAAAAGAGTGATTACACTGCTGAAGATATAGCATCTATTGCTAAGGATGCCAAGGTACGACACTTATTGCATAGTGCTATTGATAATGTAATGTCAAACAGGGTAATCAACTGCAAGACTGCTAAGGAGATATGGGATGCACTGGAGACAAGGTGTCAAGGAACTGAAACAGTTAAGAAGAACAGGAAGACAATATTAACTCAAGAGTATGAACACTTTGACTCTAGGACTAATGAGTCATTGACTGATGTATATGATAGATTTGTCAAACTCTTGAATGACTTGTCATTAGTAAATAAGGAGTATGATCTTGAAGATACAAACCTTAAATTCCTGTTAGCTCTTCCTGAATGTTGGGATTTGAAGGCAACAACAATAAGAGACAACTACAATCTTGATGAAACAACTCTTGATGAAATCTATGGAATGCTCAAGACTCATGAACTTGAGATGGAACAAAGAAGCAAGAGGAAAGGAGGAAAGTCAAGGACAGTTGCTCTCAAGGCTGAAGAGGAATCCCTCAAACCACCTTCCTCGAAGAAAGACAAGGGTAAAGCTCTTATCATAAAGTCTGATACTGAGTCATCAAGTTCTGAGAGTGATGATGACTCAGATTCTGAAAGCTTGCCTGAAACTGATGCTGATGAGGAGATGATGAAGCTGTGTGCTCTTATGGTGAAAGGAATCACAAAGATTGCATACAGGAAGTTCAGGAAGGGAAAGAAGTTTTCCAGGAAAGGCATAAGTTCTGATAAGAAGAATTTCAGAAGATCTGAAGGAAGAGGAGGAAAGTCTGACAGAGGAGATTACGCTAATGTTAAATGTTATAATTGTGGTGAGAAAGGCCACATATCTCCTGATTGCAAGAAGACCAAGAGTGACAAAGGCAAAGCTCTTGTCACAAAGCAGAAAAGCTGGACAGACACCTCAGACTCTGAAAGTGAGGAGAACTATGCATTGATGGCAAATGCTGATAAATCAAGTTCTGAGAGCAGTTCTGAAGCTGCTGAAACAAAGGTACCTCAGACTACTTATGCTTTTCATACTGATGATATTAATGAGTTGAGAAGATATCTTAAAACCATGTTTGTTAGTTATAGAGATCAAACTTTAACATGTGAAAGATTAACTTCTGAAAATCTTGCTTTTAGGAAAAGAAATGATTTCTTAGAAAAAGAGTTAGTCATGTTCCATCAAACTCAGCAGGATAGGGATGATGCTTTTTATGTTAGGGATGAAGTGCTAAAAATGAATGAATCTCTAAAAACTGAGTTAGAAAAGGAGAGAGAGATTATCAGAACTTGGACTAACTCTGGCAAAATAACTCAAAATTTGCTAAGCAGTGGAAACTGGAAAGAGGGCTTAGGTTATGGAGAAAATAAAAATGAAAAAGGAACTGTAGAAATAAAGCCTGTTGATAAGCAAAAGCCGAAGTTAAAACCTGTTAAGTTTATAACTGAAAAATCTGAAAATGAGAAATCAGAAGTTAAAAAGGAATTAGCTTCTGACAAACTAAAACAGGAAAAGACAGCTGAAGTTAACATAGGCTTAATGACAAAGAAGCAGCTTAAGCATAAGCTGAAAGATGTTAAGAATGCAAACAAGGTAAAATCACCTAGGAAAAACAGGAATGGAAAGGAAGGTGTGAATAAAAGCAATAACTATAAATCTGTTCCTGATGCTCCTAGGAAAGCATATCATAACTGTGGAAGTTCTAACCATCTGGCTTCTTTTTGCAGGAAGAATAAGAATATTAACTCCTTATCTACAAAGTCAGGAGTTAAGAGTCAGTCTGTTAGATACAAACCATAAAATCCTTGTTTTCATTGTGGTAGTTTATGGCATTCCATTTATACTTGTAAGGAATATCATAGTTTGTACTATGATTATTATCAAATAAAACCTTCTTTAAAGAAAGTTTCTGTTGTTCCTTCTAGTGTAAGTTCTGATTCAAAGTCTGGTAGTATAAGTTCTGATAAGAAAACTGTTAACATAAAATCTGATGCTAAATCCGCTGCAAATGTTAACAAACCTAAAAAGGCCAAAGGATCCAAGCAAGTCTGGGTCCTTAAAACTAATAATTAGTGGTCTTTTTGATTGCAGGGCAACAGGAAAAATATTTTAGTTCTGGACAGTGGATGTTCAGGACATATGACTGGAAATAAGGCCCTGCTATCAGACTTTGTGGAGAAAGCTGGCCCAAGTGTTTCTTATGGAGATGGCAACATTGGAAAAACTTTGGGATATGGCAATATCAATCTTGGGAATGTCATCATTAAAGATGTAGCTCTGGTCTCAGGACTTAAACACAACTTACTGAGTATAAGTCAAATCTGTGACAGAGGTTATCATGTTGATTTCTTTGCAGAACATTGTGAAATAGTTAGTAAATCTAAAGGAAAAATTGTTCTGAAGGGATTCAGGCGTGGTAACATTTATGAAGCCAAACTTTCAACAAGTTCTGATGGTTCTGCAATCTGTTTAGTAAGTAGAGCCTCAACTGAAGAAAGCTGGAATTGGCACAAGAAACTCTCTCATTTAAACTTCAACAAGATAAATGAACTGATCAAGAAAGATCTTGTGAGAGGACTGCCAAAATCAGTGTTTGTTCCTGATGGTCTTTGTGACTCATGTCAGAAGGCTAAACAAAGAAAATCTTCGTTCAAGAGCAAGACTGAATCATCAAATCTTGAGCCTTATTATCTACTTCATGTTGATCTATTTAGTTCAGTGAATGTCATGTCTATTGCAAAGAAGAAATATGCGTTGGTCATAGTAGATGAGTTCACCAGATACACATGGGTGTATTTCTTGCACACAAAAAGTGAAACTGCATCTATCCTGATTGATCATGTCAAACATCTGGATAAATTGATCAAAGATTCTGTGAAAATTTTGAGGAGTGATAATGGCACTGAATTCAAGAATCTGATAATGGAAGAGTTCTGCAAAAATCATGGAATAAAGCAGGAATTTTCTGCTCCTGGAACTCCACAGCAAAATGGAGTTGTTGAAAGGAAGAATAGAACTCTCATTGAAGCTGCACGAACAATGCTTGAAGAAGCAAAGCTTCCAACCTATTTCTGGGCTGAAGCTGTGCAGACTGCTTGTTTTACTCAAAATGCAACACTCATTAACAAGCATGGAAAAACACCATATGAGATGGTGAAGAACAAGAAGCCAAATCTCAAATACTTTCATGTATTTGGATGTAAGTGTTTTGTTCTCAAGACTCATCCTGAACAGCTATCCAAGTTTGATCTAAAAGCTGATGAAGGAATCTTTGTTGGATATCCACTTTCTACAAAAGCCTTCAGAGTCTATAATTTGAGAACAAAAGTGGTCATGGAATCTATCAATGTCTCTTTTGATGACAAGAAGATCACTGGACTTGAAGATTGCATTGATCATGATCAGCTGAGATTTGAAAATGAAGATTCATATTCTGATACCTCAAGTCCTGACAGTCTAAGTCCTGATACTGTAAATTCTGATGGATTAAACTCTGATGTTATTGAAACTGTGGTGACTACGTCAAAGGAAGATGCACCAATGCAGGGGGAGCATACTCAAGATATCATCACATCTCAAGAAGCATCAGAACATACATCTGGCTCTTCAAATTTTGATTCGTCAAGTTCTGATAAGCAAAGTACTGACAGTACTGAAAATCTAAATACTGAAGGATCCAACTCAGAGAGCATAGTTTCAGGGGGAGCATCAGAAAATGAAACGGAAGACAGCATGAATCATGGGGGAGCATCCAGTTCTAGAGAAAATCTTCCATCTGCAAGGAAGTGGACAAAATCACATACACCTGATTTGATAATTGGAAATCCTGAGGCAGGTGTCAGAACTAGAACAGGTACTTCGAATGAATGTCTTTACAATTCTTTTCTCTCTCAGTCTGAGCCAAAGAAAGTGGAAGAAGCTCTTCAAGATGATGATTGGGTGCAAGCAATGCAGGAAGAGTTGAATGAATTTGAAAGAAACAAAGTCTGGACCTTAGTGCCAAGACCTAAGAATAGATCGGTTGTTGGTACAAAGTGGGTATTCAGAAACAAAACTGACAGTGATGGCATAATTGTAAGGAACAAGGCAAGGCTGGTTGCAAAAGGATATTCTCAACAGGAGGGAATTGACTATGATGAAACATTTGCTCCAGTTGCTAGGTTAGAAGCCATAAGGATATTCATGGCTTATGCTGCTCACAAAAAGTTTACTGTCTTTCAAATGGATGTGAAAAGTGCTTTTCTCAATGGAGAATTGGAAGAGGAAGTATATGTTGAACAACCTCCAGGCTTTGTAGATTCCAAACATCCAGATTATGTCTACAGGCTTGATAAAGCACTTTATGGACTTAAGCAAGCTCCTAGAGCATGGTATGAGACTTTAGCTCAGTTTCTTATGGAAAGTGGATTCAACAGAGGAACTATTGACAAAACACTGTTCTATCTCAACCATGGCAAGGACTTACTTTTGATTCAGATTTATGTTGATGATATTATTTTTGGGTCTCCAAATGACAAACTTTGCAAAAAGTTTGCCAACCTAATGCAGTCAAGATATCAGATGAGTATGATGGGAGAACTTAGTTATTTTCTGGGCCTTCAAGTCAAGCAGAGTGAAGAAGGAACTTTTATTTGTCAATCTAAGTACACCAGAAACTTGCTGAAGAAATTTGGAATGCAAGACTGTTCAAGTGCATCCACTCCCATGGCCACTGCAACAAAACTGGATAAGGATACTGGTAATTCAGTAGATATTACTGATTACAGAGGTATGATTGGCTCACTTCTCTATCTAACTGCTAGTAGACCAGATATCATGTTTTCTACCTGTCTTTGTGCAAGATTTCAAGCAGATCCAAGAGAACCTCACTTAACAGCTGTAAAAAGAATCTTTAAGTATCTTAAAGGAACAGCTGATCTAGGATTATGGTATCCTAGAGAATCAGATTTTAAATTAATAGGTTACTCAGATGCAGATTTTGCAGGTTGCAAAATTGACAGGAAAAGCACAAGTGGAAGCTGCCAATTTCTTGGAGGCAGGTTGGTTTCTTGGTATAGCAAGAAACAAAAGTCAATTTCCACATCAACTGCAGAAGCAGAGTATATTGCTGTAGGAAGCTGCTGTGCACAGATTCTCTGGATGAAGAATCAGTTACTGGATTATGGGTTAACATATTTCAAAATCCCTATTTACTGTGATAATCAAAGTGCTATTGCTATGACAGCTAATCCAGTTCAACACTCTATGACAAAGCACATCAGCATCAGGTACCATTTCATCAGGGAACATGTGGATGAAGGTACAGTGGAATTGCATTTTGTTCCCACAGATCAACAAGTAGCAGATATCTTCACAAAACCACTGTGTGAAGCTACCTTTACAAAATTGGTAAATGAACTTGGAATGATTTCAGGTTCTTCCTCTAAATCTGCTTAAACTTGTTCTATGTTATCAGACTTTATGATCAGTATTTACAGAATTAATCTCTTTGTATATTCTGTGCATTAATTGATAAATGTCTTTAAGTACTGACTGTTGTCTGATATATGTTTCTAAACTCTGATAAGTGATATATCTGTTTCAGTAACTATTCAATCCTATGAGGATAATTGTGCTAGATACTGACCTACTAGTCTTCAATAAACAAATGATCCCATGAAAGAAGTAATTATTTCTGTGGAAATCTTATGACACAAGCAAATTCTGATACTTGAGCTTAGTTTAGTTTACTTTATTCATCTTACTACTAAGTCCCAAATTAGAATAATGCTACTCATCTGTTTAAGTTCTGATTCTAGTAAAACTGCTGAATGTACTAAGTGCTGATAAACCTCACTTATCAAAAGAAAAAAAAAATCAAAATATCAGGTACTCCTTTGAGATCTAGAGTAAAAATGTGAATGGGACGACCCAAGTGCATTGCTGGTATTAAGTAAATATGCATTAGAAAAGCAAAATATTTTCTTGGTGACTTTTTACACTCTATGATTACTGGAGAAATACTCTGATAATAGCATAAATTCTGATAAACAGTCGTGACTCACTTACACTGAGAAGCCACTGTAAAATAGAATTTTAAAAGATGCATAAAATTAGCACAAAAACAGTTGAGGTGGACTCATGCATGAACTCATTTATCAGTAAGTTTCAGGATAATGACAGCTCTTTAGCAAAATTTTAATTATGACTTATTTCTAAGATGTACTGAAGTGAATCAGACTTTACTCTTTATTATTTATTTAGCTTAATGCACACACACATCACTCCATATGAATGATGAAATTTCTGTGGTAGTCTATGTTATTTTAGATAAACAGTCATTGTGTCATTTTTGCACAAATTCTGAGGACAAGTTCTAGTTCCACGTTCTGATGATTAAGTTCTGACGTTCATAACTAAGAACTTGTATGAGTATTTACTAAGATAGATATTCCTTGTTCGAGTTAAGACATTATGTTCTGATGACTGTTAAGTTCTGGTATAGGTCTAAGTTCTGATTTTTCAGTCTAACCCTTTACTTGACTTATCTGTGAGTAAAATTTGGTAACAGTCTCAGATTAATTTCGAAATGTTGAAGTGGAAGATTAATAGTCTATGGTTAAAACATAATGGCACTCGTCCTTGAACAGTTCACTCTTGTTACATGTGCACATTCCTTTTCCAATGACTGTTATTCTTTTTCAAAGTCTAGGGAGACGAGGTAGAATTAATTCTACCTGTCAGCATTAAATATCTTTGCGTCTCTTGGCATTCTCTTGCCTATATACACAGCCACTTCACATTAGTCTTTCCATCACATTCTTCTCACACACTTATCCTTCTTCTTCTGTCAAAAACACAATGGTTCGATACAACATGTTTTTGAACACACAAACCTTCACAATGGAGCTCAGTTGTGCCGAGTGGCAGCAGGAGTGGCATATAACAGCCATTCCTGAGGAGATCTGGGACTCTGTCCCACAGGAGGTGCTGGCTCACCTTCTATTCTTCGAGATGGATTACCATCGCCATCTGGAGCGCCTGGAGGAGGAAAGGCGGGAAGCTATCCGTCAACAAGAGCGAATCATACGACTCGCCATCTTGTTTGTCGAAGATAGGAAGAGGAAGATGACTTAATCTCGTCTTCTTCCTGTTCTTCTTCATCCTCAGCTTTGTCAGGCTTCTTAGCTAGGACTAAGGCTGTTGATGTTAGATTTAGAAGCTTAGGGAAAATCTTGTATTGATGTAATTTCTATTTCATATATGTATTGACTTGATATATTAATGAAAACTGTTTTACTTCAAGATTTTGTCTCTGAGTTGTTTTATCTTGTGTTGTTAAATCCTGCTTGATATTCTGATGACCATTTAAATTTTGTCTTTATTTAAGTTCTGATTCTTTGTCAGCACTTATTCATCGAAATTATCTCGGTCATTTTTAACATGATTCATTTTCAGAATATTAATGTTGCAGTGAAAAATAATTCAATCAGTGCTAACGGTTTTAATTTTGAATTAAAACTGTGTCTCTTGATAACTGAAATGGTTTTTCCTTGAAACAAGGCAACTGGGTAAGTAATCATTCCTGTTTTCTCGAGCCCAGTAACTATCCGTTATTACTGCATGTCTGACAGGTGTCCAACGGTAACATTTTTTCCAGAGTATAAGAACAACAGAGAGAAGATTTCTTTAATCTTTTATTTTCTTTCTACTTTATCTCTCTTCTTACTTTTACTCTCTTTCTCATTCTTTCTCACGTTGGTTTTTCATACAGACATTATCTCAAACACCTAACAGGCATACTTGAATTTCAATATTTTTTCACATGGCACCAAAGGATTTAATCATTGATGGAGCAAAGTTTGTTCCAAACAACTATGCTGCAATTCTTGATCATGCTGAAGCTCCATCTGAATTGCATTTTGTGCAAGATCTTCTTGCACATAGTGAGGTTGGGTACGCCTTAACTCAGCCTGAATTATTTTCAAGTCAACAAGTTCTGCGGTTCTGGAGGACTGGAGTTTTTGATGATGGTGGTAAACGAGGAACTCCCAGTATTATCTTCCAAGTGGGTGATTCATCCTATGTAGTCACTCCTGGTACAGTACGAAGAGCATTACATCTTCCAGAAGATTGTACCTTCTCTATACCAGAGGAATCAGAACTTCGGGGGTTAATGACTGATTTGGGATATGAAAAGAGTCTGACGAAACTTGGACAGTTGAAACGGGCTAATATCAGAAGAGAATGGAGTTTCTTCTTCGATTGCATCACCAAGGCTTTTGGCAACAAGTGTTCAAATTTTGATGCCATCCCAATTCTGAGTCAGCACATCGGGTATGCTATTATCCATCAAACTCATTTTGATTTTGCAACTGGAATAATTGGTTTTATTGGGGATAGGATGACAGAGGATCGAGATGTTGTTTATTTTGCTAGATTCTGTCAACTTATTTATACGTATTGTACTGCTGAACCCCAGTTAGTCAGCACTCAAACCCCACCTTTTAAGGTTGCAAAAAGGTACTTTAACGACCTGATAAATGCTGACACAAAGAAATCAATGGTGAGACAATTACAGATTCCTCAGTCTGTGAAACAGATTCTGGTAAATGCTGATCCTGCTAATTACAAATCTGTTTACTCAAATGTTCAACCAACTCACCATAACCAAAATCCATCAACTTCAGTACCTACCTCTCATTCTACTCAACCTACCCTCAGAACTTATCTCAAATCCTATCTCTCCACTTCACAGACTGCTCAACCTTCTTCTTCAGCACCTACTGTGAAGCCTACATCCTCTAAACCAAAGAGAACAAAGACTGTTTCTCAAACATCTCAGAAGAAGAGGAGGATTACTTTGAGAGATGAATCAGATTCTGAGGATCAGATTCCCTCTTCAGAACCTGTGGTAAATGAAGCTGAGAACGCAACTTCTCAGAAGGATTCTGCAATTGGGGGTTCTAGGCTTCTCAAGAGGCTTAGACGTATGACGATTCCTGAAACTCCCACGGAATCCATATCAACAAGGAAGTACAAGAAACAGAGGGCACAAAGGCCAGTTTCAGATGATGAGGAGGAAGCAGCTAAGGAAGGGGATCAGGAATCTCTGATCTCACAAGACAAGGAATTTGCTCCAGTCACTTCTTCTCCATCAACTCCATCTCAGGAACCTGTATCTGACAAGGCTAATTCACCTTCTATGTCTCTTGTTGATCCAGGCACAAGTGCTGAAATTGATATTCAGAACCTGGTTGTGCCTGCAATACTTTTCTTAGAAGCTCCAACAGCAAATAATACTTCCACAACACCTGTTACTGATGCTGTTCAAACTCCTGAGTTATCACTAACACCTTCTCTGCATCAAGATGCTGATGATCAGATTTTAGGTGAGCATCAGGATATGGCTGTTGATCAGAACTTAGTATCAGATCAGCAATTAGAGGATGTTGAAGCCTCCATTGCTACTCACACAGTTGTCTTATCAGAAGATACTGATTCTCTAAGTTCTGATGCTGCAAATGTTGGAGATACTGGTGAGGCTGCTACAACTATAGATGCTGATGAAGCAGGTCCTTCAGGACATACTCCTCCACTGACTCTTCCTAAGTCTGAACTGGTAAAGGAGTTTGTTATCAGGGATGTACCAGTACCTTGGAGTGAAACTCCTGCAGGTCAGGAGTGGACTAAGGAATGGAACTCAGTTTCATGTGTTCCAAATGTTTTACATCTTGCTGAGCACTTGACTAAAGCTGATGAAATGTTACATTCTGATGATTTTAAAACCCAGCTTAGAGTCACTGCATTGAGTACTAAACATCTACAAGGTCTTCATTCCAACACTCATGCAGAGCTACACAAGATTCAGGAGAACTTTATCAAACAGGAACAAGTTTGGAAAATTGATAAGAAAAAGTTCTTCCAACCTACCATTGACAGGGTTGCTTATATTGAGAAAACTCAAGAGAAGCAACAAGCTCAGATTGATCAAATTCTGACAAATCAAGCTTCTCAGCAATCGCAACTTACTGAAATCCAGACCTCAGTGGAACTACTTATCTCTCTTTTATTACCTGCTGATGCCAAAAAGGGGGAGAAGGTAATTAAGTCCAAATGCAAAACCAACAAGACACTGCAAGGAAAGGATGATGGAAAAGATGACCAAGGAAACTCTGGAATGGGTAGTGGTCATAGTCAAGGTAGATGGTTTACATCAAGACAAGCTAGTCACAGAACAAGTTCTGATACTGGGAAAAGAATAAGTTCTGCTGCTGGTAAAAGGATAAGTTCTGATGAACTTCTAGATCTTGATGAGGAAATGTCAAGACAGTTATTTCTTCAAGAAAATCCAGGGATGGACTTGGAAAGTTTAAAGGAAGAAGAAGCCAGACTTAAATCAGAGAAAGTCACATCTAAATCTGAAGCTTCTGGTAAAAAGTTACTTCCAAAACCTAAAGGCATTGTGATCAAAGAAAGGATACATACTGAAGAAACTTTGGCTAGATCACAACCACAGATAGATCCAAGATCCAAGGGTAAAGAAAAGGTTGGTGAACCTATCAAGCCTTATGTACCTCCTGAGCAAGAAGAAATTACTGATGGAAAAGATGATCTTGCTCTGACTTCAAGAAAAGTTCTTAAAACAACCTCTGACATGGCTCAAGTTGTTCAGAGTCAAGAAATTGTAAGTTCTGATATTCAGAAGAAGCAAGTAACCTCTGACAGTGCTCAAGTTAACTTGATATCAGAAAATAAATCTAAAACACTCCTACCAGGATTCACTAAAGCAAAACAGACTCAATCTTTGAAGACTACTTCAAGTGGTTTTGAAGCAAGAGTAGTTATTGGAAAGGAAGCTAGAGATAAAACTGGATTGGGAAGTGCTGATGAAAGAAGAGTACACAACACTACCGATGATCCAACTTCCTTGAGTGAACCAGGTATTGGAGCAACTCCTGAGAGATTGAATCAACTAGAATCTGTACAGATGGTTTACCATATCTACTTGAAAGAATACATCATGTTGTATTTCATGACAGATGGTAGGGTTTATCATATAAGACAAAATGCCATTCCTTTGAAGTATTTTGAAGAATTGGAGCATGTACTTTTCTTACTTCGAGTGGATGACAGAATAACAGAGACTGCTGCAAACTACTTAAAAGAACAGATTCAGAGACAGAAAAGACTTTATTCTGTTAAGTCTGACAGCAGATATGTTCCAAAGTACAGAGATCAAAATGGTGATATTGTTGATATGAAGCCTAATACTGCACAGATCAGAACATATCTTGGTATTAAGGGGCTTGAATTCAATCTAGAGTCTAACAAAGCTTATGTCATAAGACTAGATCGGGAGTTGAGAAAAGCAAAGATTAATGATCTCAGAGCTGCAATATTTCAAACTGGTGAAGATACTGCAGAGCTTAAAGATGTCAAACGGAGAATGATTGATGAACTCAGATATGCTGAGAAATGTTTGTTGAAGAATTATCTCAGAACAACTCTTGATATCAGAGAGATCAGAAAATGATGAAGCCAAGTCAAAGATCTACAACTACTTAAATTCTGATGTGTATACAGACTAAAGTTGTTATCAGAAGTTGAATTGGTAAAAGCTTTAAGGACTGTAAGTTGTAGTTATCTTGTCTATTTCTCATGCATTTGTACTTAATGTTTTTGACATCATCAAATATCTGTTAAACTTGTATATTTTGCTAATTTACAAGTTGGGGGAGATTGTTAGATATATTTGATAATGTCATGGCTAATATGTTTTATGTTTAGATTTCAGATCTTATTTGAACAGGACAAATCAGTACTTATACTGGAAGTCAGAACTTAAGGGATATCAGTACTTATGTTATCAGGAGATAAGCATCAGGAGATAGATATCAGAACTTAAGTGCTGAAGGACGATCAGATAAGGACAGTAGCTGATTGAAGTTAAGAAGATCAAGATAAACATAAGAAGAGATATGCATGAAGAAGGAATTCCGTAAAGAATGGAATACTTGGAATAGAAGATATCTGATTGATATATATTAGGAAGCAGAATTATATTCCATATCAATTAGCGATTATCTTGTAACTGTGTAGTATATAAACACAGACATAGGGTTTACACTAGAAGTGTTATCATTATCGAGAATATTATTTACTATAACCCTAGCAGCTCTCGTGATATTTTGTTCATCACTGAGAGATAACAGTTCCAGATTGTAACAGAGTTTATTGTTTCAATAAAGTTTGTTTTCTGTTACATAAATTCTTGAAGTTTGATTTGATTGTAATAAACACTGTATTCACCCCCTCTACAGTGAAAGTGTGACCTAACAGGAGTACCAGGTAACAACCTCTCGTGTGCCCATAGCATCAATAGCATCGTGCATCCATTAAGTGATGTTGCACTCTTATGAGCGGCCTTGGTCAAACCTCTAAACAAATAGCTCAATACAGCAGCTCCCCATGCATACGATTTAATCCGAGGTGAATCCTGGATGAGCTGTAAGTACCTGTGACACAGGAAATACAGAGTAAGTAAGAATACAGGGCATGATATGCAAAAACAATGCGGCATTAATGTCAAATTAGAACTAAGATGCTATAAACTACAATTGAAGAACTAAAATACAACAAATACAAGTAAATACCTCGGATGCACGGTATATCGACTCGATGAAGGAAACAATATGCCACCAATGATGTAGAAAAGATAAGCTCGTGTGTAAACCACAAGATCCTGTTTTAGCCCCCCCTCTGGTAGCTCCCCATATCGTTCCCTTAATTTGTAAAGCTTGACCCCGTCCCTGTACATATCTTTACGCCCCACCTCATCCAATCTTGCATCCTGCCATTCCCTCATCCAATACGCCTTCGGAGCGTCAAGCTCCCTATGAGTAACTAGACGACCCTTAACAGGGAGTCCCATAATCATGTATACATCCTCGAGGGTGATGATCAACTCACCAAATGGAAAGTGAAAGGTGTTAGTCTCTGGCCTCCACCTACAATTGCATTTATATACAAACATCACAAACATTGCCAATGACGATTCAAATAAATGAGAAAACTGATTATAAATTAGTACCTTTCCACTAAGGTCGTTATCAAATGAATATCGTTCTGAGGAACTGAACGATTATTCGTGAAAGCCGAGAAACCCCATAGCCTCAGCAACTTATGTTGGGATCAGAAAGTATCCACTGCTGATGATTAACTGTGTACTGTCGTACATCCACCCTATCCCGCACACCTCCCACCCATATGGAAGTACTAATATGATCATCCTGCATCGTCAGGAGTGATCTAACAATAGGCCCGCACTCGTTCTCCATAGTAACTGCAAAGTGCACAATAAAAAATTGAAAATGATGTTTCCATATTTATGTTTAGCTTACAAACTTTATTTCATACTTTTCAGACCCACACACTTTCATAATATATCAAATTTCACTATCAACACGTATACTTATACTTACACTTATACTTATACTTATAATCGGGTAAACACGTAATCAACTAGCACATTGTCACATTTATTCATAACTACTTTATATCTTTATTTATCATATTCCGACTTATACTATATAATCGGGAAGTTACTTATACCCAACTTAAACACGAAATATTTATAGAACCGTTATTTTCTATTTTAAGTCCTACCGAAAATTCGGCATGACTCATTCATTTATAAGCTAGCCACAACCAATCAATCAATCAACAAGCATTCCATCCACTGTATAATCACAACAACATATCTCAACTTACTATGCTAAACTATTACTAGTACATTTCGAACCATTAATTAGCACAAACAAGTCAAATTACTACTAACCATTAAATTTTTTAAAAACCAAAACAAAGAATACAATCTTCGAACTTTGAATAAACTCTGAAAATTCTTATAAAGTAAACATATACATAACACCATCACTAGTGAGTACTCAACATCCCATGGAAACCGACATAATCGTTACCAACAACCAAGACATATACTAGTTGATATAAGAATTATGTATCACTTGCATTACCTAAACCTCACATAAGAAGCAATTATTCGCTAACGAACCAGCAATTAGTTCGGATCATGTAATAATTCAACCTACTTCTATATTTTATAATGCAACATCGAGTAATCATATAATCTCAAATCCATAAGAACATTTCTACATATGTAATGGTTCTTGGATTAGGAAAAAACGGACCATGAACACATTAAAAAATTCATAAGATAAGGCTTTAAGCTCAACAAAAAACATGAAGACTAACAGGAACACCTAATATGATTTCATCAAGCCAAATGCAGAACAGAAAGCAGATAAACTGAGGAGCGAATCCAAATGATCGACTAATCGGGTACAAAAATCAATACAAGTACCAATCCAAATGATAAACAAATTAAGTAACTATACACATTGTTTCATTGCGGTAATAACTGTGTGTGTGTATACGTGTGTGTATACGTGTGTATCATACCTGATTTAGGTTTTGTTATGTTGCAATCGCCTGAAATCACCACCAATCGCCTGAGTTAGCTGAATTAGGTTTTTGTTATTATGAAATTAGGGATTTCAGGAAGAAACGGGTTAAACCCGGGTCTCGTCTGCCGCAATGGCTCATTGCGGAAGCCGCAATGGGTCATTACGTCAGCGGGGGCAGTTTTGTAATTTCGTGAATTTTAAGTAATAGTTTGTTAAAATAAAGAATTAATTAATAGAAATATATAAATAGAAAATAAAAATATAACAACCAAACAATAAATAAATTAGGAATTTAAACATGAATTAAAATTATTTATATATTTATTATCTATTATTTTATAATTATTTAAAATTAAAATTTTCTCCAGCAATGAAGCATTGCGCAAGCCGCATTGAGTCAAATCTGATGTGCTCCCGCAATGTAACAATGCGTAGCCCGCATTGAAGCAAAGCTGCTATGCTCCCACAATGTAACAATGCGGCACGTGGTTATTAGAACCACCTGCGGCTGTGAAAGGGCACCCTATATATATATATATATATATAGTCTTTTTTCAAGAAAAAACCTTCTTATATAGAGAATCGTAGACAACCCTTGATTTTATTATAAAATTTTATAAACTTTGTTGCTAATGTAGAATAATAATTATATATTTAAATACAATAGAAAGTATAACAATTGAAATTTGAAAAAAAAATGATTTTAAATTTGATTATATTGTGAAATAAATTTGGATAAGTGTGATTTTATTGTGATTGTACTACAAAACCAATTTAAACTATTTCATCAAATTATAATGATTTTTTTTAATAAAATAATTGTGCAATTTCATCACTAATTTGGTAATTAAAATTTGTAAATATATATGATGAAAAATGAAATTAATTATATATTTATATTCTTTATATAATGGTTTTCTACGAATCTCTATATAAATAAGACCTGCATGGATTGACACCCTATATATAAGAAATCTCGTAAAGTGCCAAAATATGTTAAAACAAACCGCATAAAACCGAACCGATCTGGTTTGGTTTTATTGCGTTACGAGGTTCGGATTAATTTGAATTTTTTTCAAAACTGTAATTATGGGGTTTGATTTTATTTTGAATTTTTTGGGTTTGATTGGGTTACGTGGTTCGGTGCTACATTATATTTTGGATTTTATTTTAATTTTTTGAGATTGCTTAGCACGAGTAATTAGTTCTTGTCATTTAATTTCAAGTATTGAATTTGAAAATTACAAGAAATCTAATCGAATATTTTTCCAGTGAAATCCGTTACTTATGTCACCTTTGTATTTTTTGGAACAAATTATTATATAGTTTGTTTTGACTTAAAAAGGTATGAATTTTCATATTCCCCGTTCCAATTTCTTTCCCAAATTTAGAATTTCAAATAATGATTTCACAATATATACGTAACATACTTCTACCTGAAAGAAAAACGCAATATATTGAATATTTTTGCATTCTACAAAAGAAAATACAATTTATTATATACTTCTATAATTTCATGTAATAACAGAAATCAAATTGCATATTAAAAAACAGGCACCAGATTTATCAAAAAAAATTCGGAGACCAGTCACATTTAGAAAAAACAAATATAGCCTTGATCATATTAACAAGCAAAATAGATAGTATAGTAATGCAGCTAAATGATTGCATTGATGGCCGCTTTCCTCCGAGTGTAATTACAGGGATTCTGAAAATATTTCCAAAAGTTTTTCAAAAAATGATGTGTTGGATTGTAACTAGTTGATTATTCATAAATGTAAAGAAACTCATGCGTGTTAATATGAGTAACACCAACTAAATATGTCTAAGTGTATTTTAAGAATTATTTTGAGAATTATTTTTGTTTTTTCGCATTTTTGCAATACTCTTCTTCTAAATAATAATCCCCATGGTGTTGGAAACTTGACTACTTGATGCAAAGTTGATGGAACTGCTTTCATGTCATGAATCCGAGCTCTTCCCAGAATAATATTGTAAGTTGACCCACCATCTATCACCAGAAACCTCTGTAGCAAATTGATGCCTCCTGCATATGTAGGTAGTTGTATCTCGCCCATGGTTCTCTTTGTCTCTCTACTAAATCCCACAAGCGTTGTGAACCTCTTCTCCACATCAGCATCTGTTAAGCCCATTTGTTTCAAAGTGTCACTCATCATGATGTTTACTGCGCTGCCATTATCCACCAATATTCTCTTGATTAGACAATTGCCAATGGGCAATGATATGACCAAACTATCATGTTGTGGTGCTCTAACATGTTCCATGTCTGAATTATCAAATTGTAGTACTTGGCTGCCACTTGGTGAGATGTCTGCTCTGGAGACGTGGATTTCACCTCCTCTAGCTTTCCTCTTAGCTTGAGAATATGTAGTCCCACACATTTCTGAGCCCCCTGCTATAAAATTGATTACTTTGTGATGTGGTGGTGGAGGTGGCAGACCTGATGTCGTCCTTTCATTTCGTACATGATTGCTCTTGTGGGTCGAGATGTATTCAGTTAGATAGCCTTTTTTCACCAATATTTCGATTTCTTTCCTTAGTGCCACACAATCAATGGCCTTGTGACCGTAGTCCGCATGGAATTCACACCATAGTCTTGAATCAGGATTCGACTTGGGCTTCGTGGTTTTGGGTGGCCATCTGACAACATTGCCCAGCTTCTCGAATTCTTTGACTAACACTGTTGGACTCACACTGAAGCCATAGCTGTCGTAGGTAGGTGGGAGGTTGGGGTCCTTCTTCCAGTCTGCTCTACCTTGAGACATATTGACGTGATGTTCATCTCACAGACCACGAGTGTATGGTTTGTATTATGGTTTGTAGTCTCTTTGTCTTACTATGGTTTTCCTGCTTGGATGGTAATATTTCTCTTCATCTTCTCGCCTATCTTCTTCCAAACGTACCTGTCCCATGGCCTTGGCCTGTATGTCATCCATCGTCTTGCATGGGTACTTTGTTAACTCAGCGTAAAGTGGAGAGTCTTTTCCTAGCCCTCTCCTAAATGCTTCTATGGCTGTAGGAGTGTCACAGTTCGTTATGGTCACCTTTTCCTTGTTGAATCTTGTGAGATAATCTCTTAATGGCTCTCGGTACTTTTGATATATCTTGTATAAATCACTTGTTGTCTTTTCGAAGCGTCGACTACTCGCAAACTGCAGATTGAAGGCGTCCACCAGGTCTGCGAATGTCGCAATGCTACCATTTGGCAAGTTGACGAACCACTGTAAGGCAGGTGTTATTAGTTTAGAACCAAATCCCTTACATATGCATGGCTCCTTGAGGTCCATGGTGATTGGTACAGTAAACATCCGTTGCTTGTATTGCGCGACGTGTTCTTGTGGATCTGCTGAACCATCATACGCCTTCATGTTTGGTACTGCAAATCATTTGGGGATCTCCACTTGAGCTATCTCGTCAGTAAAAGGGGAGTCTGCATAGCTCATGGGCGTGGCTTTCTCTAGAGGCTTTGGCACTCCTGGAATTCTTTGTATCATGTCTTTCACCTCTTGTAGTTCCTTCTTGACAGATTCCGGCATGTCGTTGTGTGAACGAGACTTTTTGTGTTTCGCCTTCTTCTTGTCTTGGTTTCGATCACTTTGCCCTTCTTTGCCTTGCTTCTCCACATTTGTTTGTTTTCCCGCAGCTCTTCCTTCTTCGTCCATAAGAATCACATCATCATCGTTCGCATGGAGGCTTTCTTCATCGTCTTCCTCTCCTCCATCATCAAACAGTCGTCTCACTACACTTTTTGCGGTCTTCGTGCTCTTGGCTCTGCTAGTTGATTTTGATGTGGTTAATTCCTTTTTTAATGTCTCATTTTCTGATCGAAGGCTTTCCATATCGGCTTGTAGTTTCTTCATGACTGCAATTAGTTCTGCGTTGTCTGCACCTTGTGAAGCCTCCGTTCGAAATACGTCGTCAGCCGTCATGTTCGTGATCCGATCAAGTTTTTAGCAAGTTTCCCACAGACAGCGCCAAACTGTTTTGGGTGTTTTTTGCTAGGTTAAATGCTAAATATCGGTTAAATATTATGTAATAAGTAAATTATAAATAAAAACTAGAAGATTTTGTTGACGCGAAAAATCCCTGTTAGGAATAAAAACCGCGGGTTGGGTTCGTGCCCAAGCCAAAGAAAATTCACTATAATAATGTGTTACAATGAGTGAACATCAAAAAATAATCTAAGTGTTTATTTTTTCTGTATAGTTGGATGTGCCCTTCCTCTCTATTTTCCCTTGAATTTATAGGCTCATTGTTCCTCATTTTATGCCAACTGCACCTCCTTTTTCTCTCCACTCACCCATTCTGTTATATTTAATTTTCAAATTTCTGTTGCCATCACTTATCTTCTACTACATCAGCACTTGACTTGGTCTGTTGGGCCTTCATCTGTCAAGCCCATCTGTTCTCTTCACCTCACCATTGGACCTATCCACACATCCAAGTCCAATCGAACTCCAAGCCCAACAGTACTTCTTGATGAATTTGTTTGAACAATACATGCAAGCATAGTAGCTACGGGACGGCGGCCAGCATATATTTGGGCCCTCCCTGAAATTGGGCCAATTTTTTTTATTATTTTTTACTTACAGTCCAAGTTATTGGCTGCCAAAATTTTAAACTCATATCCATTTACGTTTATTAAGTTAAGTAGCACGAGAAAATGGAAGAATGTAAAATATAGTCCAAAACCCATCAAGTTTGATTATAAATAAATGGGTCAAAGTATAATCGCGTACAAAAAGTTACGATACTACTCTAGTTATATTTGTTGCATCATGCTTTTATTTTAAAATTTGAAATCAACTTCTTTTTAAAAAAAAAACAAATATTACAGAATTTTTTACAGAAAAAATTTGGCCCCTCATTCTTAGTGCTAGCTCCGCAGCTACCGTGTTGATACGGTAGTTGTGCAATAATATTTTTTTATAGATATTATGAAGCTGTTATCTATATAAGCTGTTACAAATTTGCACCGTATATTCAATCTATGTTTGGAACTTTCTTAACTACGACAGCACATTTATAAAATCTCGTTATGCCAAAGCAAATTGTTGTGCACATAAATTATTTCACATGATATTCTGGTATTAAAAGGGATTCTAAAGTCTACGAATTCATCAGGATCGGAACTCCGTGTTTTGTGGACCCAAGATGTTGAATGTAATATTGCATAGTATTCATGTTGAAATTGAAACATCAGACTTGACAGAAAAAATTATTGAGAATTCAGTTTTATTTAAATAATAAAAATAATTGACTATTCATACGAATATAAATCAAAAGCTTATAAGTAACGATAATTCTTGCCAAATTATTCAAAAAATATAATTAGTATCGCAATATAATTTACAATACATAGGAAAAAGACCAAGATTAAACAATTAAACAATATTATCCTCACACAATTACAAATGAAATGCAGAATTCTTTGTAAAGATAAATATTATATTTATAAGAAGATAACAAATGTTAAAATTTATCCGTGCATCAGGCTAAAATTCTTAATATATTTTACTCTGGTGGTATACTAGGCCTGCTTGAATTATTCCAGATAATCAATGAGCTAATATTTGAAATTTGTATTTTTAGCTAAACAAAAACACAATTTCAGTATAGAGCAACAGTGGCAAATCTTCAGCTTCAAAGAATTTTCAGATTACATTTATCTAAACTGAATATTAACGGAAGCGTTTCAAATAGGAGAGTAAAAACTGTAATACCAAAAACATTAGAAGTGAAAAAAGATATTCTCAAAGAAGTAATATGTTCAAATAACTAAACCAACATCCACATTATACAGCAGTACTGAAACTGAAATATTAGAATAACAGCATACTGTTCTTCATTTTAGACAGACTAGATGTTGCAAAGAAAAAAAGAGGGTAAAGGCTGGCACAATGACCGAATGCATTTGGTGGGTGACTGGCTAACACATGTGCCTGCTCAGGGCAAAGACACAAGGCTGTTCACATAGGGAATATATGTTGCACTCGGTTTGATCCTCACTCCCCTAATCATTTCAAATTTTTCTTTCTTCACATCGCAGGAATATAAGTAATCATCAATATTGAAAATGAAGATATTGCTCTTAACAGCAAACAGCACCCTAAAAGACCAGGCATTGTACATCTTCGTATCAATTCCAACAACATCATGACGCTTCAAGCACATATTAACACCCCCAAAGATCTCAATTATGCACTTATTCTTCACAGTCGCCGTCTCATCACCAATATTACCGGTCTGCATGCTAGTCTGAACGTAAGATAGCTCCCCGTCAATCAATGTCAAAATACCTCCATCTTTTACATCAGAACATATGGGTTGAACTCCACAGATGTCGTTAACTGTATCAAAAGCTAGTAATTCCCCTGTTGAGGTAGCCCAGTATGCCACCCCATTTTTGTAAAAGCCATTATCTTTCAAATAGGGTGCCCCAAGCTCAGAACAGACAGCATTACAGCAGGTCCAAGACCTTGTCTCTGAGCTATAAATGTCAAAGCAAAGCACTGGAGGACCATTGTAAATGTCGAAGGCACATATTACCTTGTAATCTTGCCCGCAGTTTAACAGAGAGGGCTCAAAGGCAAGTATTAAATTTGGTTCAGGACCATGATAGTAAGTAGATCGAGGCAGCACATGAAATCCCCTATTTGCAGGATTGCAAATGTAGTAATCATTTGCGCTTTCGTCACCGACTCCCTGACAGAGAAGCAGTCCATTGCATGAACTTCTGATCTTAACCGTCCATGGAAGAAATGACAAGGAAGAATCAGGAATCCCATATGCCGCTCGGTCAAGAGATACAAAGTAGCGGTTGAAACCATCCTGACAAAAGAAACCAGACATGTCCTGGAAGCAGAGAGTCTGCCTATGGGCCAAGAATGGATGTGATATCCAATTATCCCACTCTTTCGAAACCGTCCTAAATCTCATAAGGGATTTTGCCGGGAGGAAAGGCATAACATGGTCCTTTGCTACATCTTTAATTTCCATGTCCTTTCTCAGCTTGATATTTGGGCGGAACACAAATGCTGTTCCATCCATATCGAACACCACATCTCTACACCTTGAACCTTTGTACTGCCATCAAAGAAGATAACAGCTTATATAAATAGCCACATCAAAATTCAATAATTATGTCTTTTTATCTTACTAAAAATATGGCAGGTTTATTTTGTCATGAATCTTGACTATGAACACAATGAACTCAAGTCACATTACCAAATCTTGAGACCGGGGAGGGGGCGGGGACTATAAATTAGCACAGCTTGAGATAATTTTCTTTTTCTCTTTGCACTAAAGTAAATTATTTGCACACCTTAACATCCAGCTCATTAATGGGTAAAGCATCCCACGAATATGTGCTTCCGTCAGAAAAACTTTGTTCGGAGTCCATATCAGAGTACTTATCCAGGTCATCCAACAGCTGCTCATCCTGAAAGGATCATAAATTCTTACATCATCAATCTTAAAAAACAGCTTCACGACATGAGGACCTACAAATATGGCAGTTATTTATTTCATGAATCTGGACTACGAACGCAGTGCCAGAATGAAAATTCAAGTCACATTAGCAAAAGTTGAGACAGGGGATTTGGAGGGAGGGGATAAATTAGCAGAGCTTCGGGTAGTTTTTTCTTTGCACAAAATTAAATTACTTGCACAGTCGCACACCTTATCATCCAGCTCATTAATGGGTAATGCATCCCGCGGGTATGTGCTTCCATCAGAAAACCTTTGCTTAGAGTCCGCTGATTTATCAGAGTAGCTATCCACGTTTCCCAACTGCTGCTCATCCTGAAAGAATCATAAATTGTTACATCAATCTCCAAAAGAAAAACAGCTTCAGAACACGAGAACTTAACAAATTAAATCATACACTTTGAAAAGAACCTCCACCGCTGTCCAGATCTAAAATTCCAATATCATTTCCCTCGGGCATACTTCCAGCATGATCCACTTCATCCATATCTTTCATTGCAGAATTCAGCTCTTCAGAACCAATGATTTCAAAAGACTCACTATCAGTACGATCGCTTTTGTCCTGAAACAGTATTATCCAGAAGATTACAAGTCAGAGAATTTTACTAGAATTATATATAAAGACAAAAATGTATACAAGGTCCTGATACACACCATATACAGATCTTCAGACCCAACCAATTCAAAAGAGTTATCATCATCACTTTGATCCATCTCGCTCTGCAACACCATTATCCTTTGATTCTACAACTGAAATCAGTATATGATTTAGAAGGTATATATATAGACCAGCATCTACATCCAACCAAACAAATAAAACTGAAGGTAATGGACACTAAAAGACCAAGCTGCTTAAATGCACGAGCTGTCTGTCACAGCTCTCAAATTTAGTAAGACCCTGAAAGGGTAAAAAGTATAAATCCTAGTTTTCATGCAAAATACACTGAAACTATAAGAGCTAATACTGAAAAGAATATGTTAATCAGATATACTCTGACCACATGACTGCCTCTTTAACAATAGAAAATAGATGAATGTGAATGTAATAAACTAGCAATTAACTGTAAGAACATGTCCAATCAATATCAAATATTATACTTCAACAGGACTACATTTCAAAACATTCTAGCCTTTGTAGTGCAGTATAAAGAATAAAAATTCCATCAATCAATTGAATAGAGAAAGTCTAAATCAACAAAGAGATACTAAAACTACAATGTTTGTGGACTGATAGCTCTCACTAGAAGCGCTTCAGTTCAATACTTTATCTGGCATTGAATTAAGAATATTCTGTTTGGCCTACTGCTCTAAGCACAGGGCATGGATTAAGAAGGGACATTATTCACATTAGTAATAATGTATCATTAAAGGATAACAGTGACAACTTTTATGGATGCCATACACATACACAGATAGGAGAATATATAACAAAAGATTTAATTCTTTTAGGGTTTGTATGATTGTGCTTACAACAAACATCTTTTTAAAATGCAAGGAAAAACGGTGTCACGACTTCGAGTATCGATTAGTGTGAATAGAAGTATCTAGTTGGGAAAGATATCCCGATCCATTTGTTAAGTTTACAGAGGTTGAAAAAGTGTTGAAATATCTCGAAGATTGTGCTGAGTGAAATTATAGAATAAGATTAAAATTATCCCCATGATTGGATTAGAGTCTCAATCAAGGCTAGATTTCAGCTATAAATAATCTGACTGTGTTCAATGGCTAGAAAGGAGAGAAGACATTTCAAAAATGCAAATGCAATGTTAGGACATGAAAAGGGGGAGGATATGAGTAAAATTTAAAATCGCGAGTGTCCTGAAAATTTGGGAAGAGATTATGAAGTCAAATTTATTATCCAAAAGAAAGCTGATTTTTGAGGTTCAGTAGACAGATCACCGTTTATTGATGATCACGCAGCAAAAATATTAGGGGTGGCTTCGTAAGCAAGAGGCTTTCTAAAAATAAGCAAATGAGATATCTGTATCATCATGTCAGATCCCAGCTTGTCTCTGTCATATATGTTGAGGCAGAAGCTGGGGTCTTAAAACTAATGTTTATGGCTCTCAAGAATGATTAAAAAAATGACATAACAATCCCCACAGTTGCAAAGGTGTGTGTGGGCAGTGCTATGTGTTTAAAAAACTTAAAAAGCATATGCGGCAAGTGGAAAATTCATTTTACAAGCAACATTTCAAACTCGCTCCGATTAGGTGCAAGAACTTCCTATGTTACCAGCAGATATAAATGGTAAAAATGCGACCGAAGATGATGGAACTAATTGTAATGTACACAACGATTAGATTAAGATCAGTGGTTGGCAACTACAATATGAGCCTATTACTTGTGAAATGTGTCAGGTCACTGCACTAAAGAAACGGGAATGAAAACATTTTCAATACAGCTTTCAATTAAGGCCACACTAGTGGCAAGCAGTTTTTCTATATCGTGTTTCTTTTCTTATCAAGGGAAAAGAGCTTTCTGTCCATTTTAGGCAAGGAATGAGGTAAAATATAGGTGGATGATTACCAACAAAGTTTATTCGTAATGTTTTAATAGTCTGGATTGCTTAAAACATAGTTAGTTTCTACGCAGAAACCTTCCAATGTCCATATACTAGTTAAATGCTTGGTAGAAAATCTTCCAATTTTCATAAAACAGTTGGTTCTTATATTCACTCACGAAACAGATCTGTGATCATGCAAATTACAACTCTGTATGCTTTCATGAAATTCAACCATAAACAAAAACTAGTTTTTATTATAATTCGATATAACGAATTTATGATACTATAACAAATTCGACAGAAAGGATGAAAACATATACAATTTAAAGACAAAAACACGAAACAATTAAACTGATAAGGCCTTCGAAATTTGAACACATCCACACGCCTCACAGACACACACAAACACAACACAAAAGACATGTAGTGTAGGATAATACATGCGCTCAAACACACATCATATACTGACTTATTACAAGACTTACAAGAAGTCAAGTAACAAGTCAATTCAGTCAACAATTAGACAGAACATGATCAAGAAACAAAGAAAAAACAGAGATAAACTAAACAGAACACAAAGAGATGATCAATATAATCACAATTCATTACAAAACCCTACTACATGCGATCGTTAAGACGGTGATAACAGCAATATATATTAAATGTAAATCACAAGGATGAATATGAGTGGAGATTAATCAAGGCGATTTCGTACCTTTTAGTCACGACGTGAACGAGGGTTTAGAGAGAGAGAGAGAGAGTTGTGTGATATGATTATTATTGCAAGTGCTTTTAATACGTGTAGACTGGTGTTGTGTGTATATAAATGAAGTAAATAGCGTTGTTATTACCCGAGTTGTGGAAAGTACTATGGAATTTGAAGGACCTTTCCTCTTCTTTTCCTTCGTTTGGAAATTGTACGGATAATTTCTACATCTCACTAGGTTTTTCTTTTAGATTTAGTCAAATTATTTAAAAATATATGTTTTCCTTCTATTTTGATTATTATTATTCGAAATACATATAGATTTGGTGTGGACGTATGGTAAATTCGAAGCTTGGTGGCCAGGTATTGTAATGTTTATAGATGCATTTATCCTCTCCATTTACAGCTGTTAATTTACGGCTGTTAAGTAAAATTTAGTTTGTATTTATCGATAATTTTTATATTGTTAGAAGAAAAAAATGCCACCTGAGATTTTGATACTTCACCGAGATTTTCACATGAGTTATTCGTTATCGATTTATGGCTTATTATTTTTTACTTATGACTCGTTATTTGGATGATTATATTTCCAATCAAATCGCAAGATCCATATAAATCAATAAAGTAAGGTAAATTTATCTTGTAAATTTGAAACTGGGTGACCAAGTTACTAGGGGCTTTATTCTCTCCATTTACGAATGTTAATTATAATTTAGTTTTTATTTACAAATAATATTGAGGTTATTAGAAGTAAAAGGAATAGATGCCGCTTTTACAATTTCACCGTATATTTCAGATGAGTTATCCATTATCGAGACTTATTGTGAGGACAATCATATTTTGGTTTAAACCAATGAGTATCAATTGATAATATAATGTTTTTTTATCTTGTCAAATTAAAACTCGGGGGACAAGTAATGTTTATCAATTGCTTTCTCCACTCCAATTATTATTATTGTTGTTAATTATAATTTAGTTTGTATTTACAGATAATATTGAGGTCGTTAGAAATAAAAAAGGAAAAAAATATTTTTATAACTTCACCGTACTTTTCAGATTAGTTATCCATTATCAACTTATCGTTAAGATGATCATATTTTGGAATAAACAGCATGATCCATATAAATTGATAATGTGACGCAATTTTGTCTTGTAAATTACAAATTAAATTGATGCTAAATTTTATAAATATTCAATAATTAACTTATTATTATATAGATTAATCAATTTATTATGTATTACTTAAAATGTTGAAGACTTTGATATTACTTTTTTCATTCTAACATTTCTTCGTTACAACTATAAATTAATCGTCAAGTTATTAGACGGTATTCATTTGCAAATAGTAGGAGTGATTTACTTCACTATGAAGGAAATTTTTTTACTAATTATGTGCATTAAAATAAGGAAAGTTTAAATAGAAGAAGTATTATTTCAAAAGTAAAATTTCAAAATAAAAAATGAATGAATGCAAAACTGGGTTATTTCAAGACTTTTGATTTTTATCTTTGACTTGGATGTATAAACAAACAAGGATCATGAAGATAGTAGCAAAATATTATAATCATTAACGCAGCGATGTGTACAAGTGATGATGAAATAAATAGTGAAAATATTTGGAGGATTAGCAGAAGAGAATGATAACAGTGTAAATTGTGGTGGTCGTTGGTATGTTGGGTTTCCTAGAGGGTTTGAGCTAAGCTGTACTAGTTTGTTTGGTCAATATCTCTTTAAGAGTTCATTAATGAAATTTTCTTATAAAAATTAAAAAACATTGCAATTTGTACATGGTATTCGTAGGTGGTTTCTTTTCTTTTTTAGGACAGGGTGCCTGTGGTAAGTACAACTGTACAAGTAATGGTGTCTCATGGAAGCTTGCTGAAAAAAAGATAAACCAAACACAGTTAAACTCGCCTACTGATGACTGATGACACATTGACACCTGACCTAACTGAATGGTCCGCCTGTTGGACCCAATTTTGATTTTGGTCTGGGTGTACAATAAATCAATGACCACCCCCATGATTCCACATTACAGTCAGGTAGCTGTCGCGATCAGTCCGCAATATTGCGATTGCCATTTCAATTCCCATCTTCGTCGCAATTGTTGTTGTTTAGTCCGACGTCTAACTCCAATCCGGGGAGCAGCTGACGCAGACTCCACCGTTGTGTGTGTTTTTGTCTTTGAGGGTGCAGGTGGTGGGAATGGAGGCACTGGACTTGCTCCAAAGGAGTGTTCTGTTTAATCCTGCGTGTCAATGGAAAGCAAAGGAAGAGATAGATCTTAGATATTATTTCACTAAAGTTAATTAAAATAGGGTACGATGAATGAAAACATATAAGTATTATATTAAACAAACCTTATCTATCCATCAAGTCTCAAGCTTTAAGCCCTTTAACTCTTTTGATGCACGTGGGGCCTCCGATATTTTGCTTTGTAACGCTCCTGACCAATCACAACAAAGAAAAAATATGAATAACCCAATCAATTAATAATTTCCGTTAAAAGATTTTGTAAAATTATTGCCTTTAATAGTCCTTTTTGACCCTAAAGACACGAGAGACGGGTACACCCGACGCTACTTGAGAAATGATATTCTCATCCCCCCACTTGTCTTGACGGGCAATAGAGAAATCATTTAAATGCAATGCGTGTGTGGGTGTGTATTTTCGTAAATGCAGATCTGATGCGTTGATCAACACGCGTCTTGAATTAGGTTATGAGACTGACGCAAAGAGTTGTAGGTTGTAGTAGCAGCTCGCTCAAGTGCCAGTTTGGATTACATACGACGCACGCATCACACAAGGCCAGTTAAAACAAAGTCTTTTCCGGACACCATTTGTCTTAACAAAAATATATATTCAAATTATTTCTTTTTTCTGAGTTTACTTCACTTTCCCTCTTTTGTTCAGCAGAGTGTTCGACCCACCTCTAAAATAAAAGCAGCAGATATTTCAAAAAACTGAGTCCAACAGCAAAACGAGATAGACACACTGAGTTACTACGACTCACAAAGTATCATCATTCAAATAACAAAGCAACGGCTACCCTAAACACCAAAGTAAGGCAGCCATTACCCAGCGGGAAATTTCTCTGTTCTAACCACTTTTCAAACATCATCATCACCCCCCCCCCCATTAACAACAAACATTTCCCTCCAAATTTCACTTGTCCCCATTGCAAGATAAAATTTAACTAACACAGGTGGAACCACATCTTTCTTTCTTCCCAAAATTTCATCATCCTTTGACATCAACCACCTCAAACTACTATCTCTAAACTCTACTGATGAGGCTTAGATGACTTGTTCACCTTTGGGGCATCATCCTCATCATCGCTACTATCACCTTCATCTCTTTTCCTCTTGTGCGAAGAGGTTGACGCCTGCACTTCTCCTCCATCATCATCGTCATCATCCTCATCGTCTTCATCTTCAACTTCTTCCTCCAATTCAGCATCATCTTCATCTTCATTAGCATCCATATCACTACCCTCTTCATTAGCACCTTCTTCCACCTGTACAACTGGTTGCAGCAAGTAGCCATTGTCATCATCTTCCTGCCACTGAAACAAAACAGAGGCTATCAGCTGCAATTATCCCATTAAACAGGAAGTATCCATATACAAAACAGAGGATTTCAGCTGCAATTATCCCATTAAATAGGAAGTATCCAAAATATAAGAAAAGTAAAAATAAATTATACATGCAAATCAGAAAAACACTCCAAAACAGAATAATAATCAGAAAAAACACTCCAAATCAGAAAAACACTCCAAAACAGAATACTAATCTCAATGCAGGCAAAAAACTTAGCACGGTTAGAAGTTTTAAACACAAGATGCACACAGATGAACAGACAAAACATGCTCCGCATGCAATTGATGAACACACCGACATACTTCCTACTTTCACAGCAAAATATATTGGCATGAAATACACATACATAAAAAAACACCAGTGTTATTATCACAATTGAATCTCACCCTTCCCCTCCCCAAAACCACCACCAGCAGCAATCATATTACTGGCTTTTAAAAACATAAATAAGAAATTACATCTCCAAACATTTATAAACAAGATGGCTTCACTTCACCAAAAAAGATGTCAATCGAACACAATTTGCACGAAATACACTCAAACAAATTAACAATGAAAGCATAACAAAATTAGATTATAAAGATGAAAAATTCCAACATTTAAGGAAGCATACTTCAAAACATGCGAAAAAACAAAGAACTACAGTACTTATTGCAAGCTTATTACTAAGTCTAAAAACCCCTATAAAAATTTCTAAAAACCAAATCTAGAATAAAACATAAACAAAAGTAATAAGATCTGTGATGTAGATGACAAATTATACACAAAAATATATATACAGAGCATTTAATTTACAGATTCACAGAAAATTCAAGTAATAAGAATTTGTAGTTAACCACATATTCATTTTTCATAACAGCCATACCTAAACATAAAATTGCAAAAAAGTTCAATTTTTTCCAAGTCGAAACTGAGAAGAATAAAAATAAATATATAAAAGCACATAATTTTTTACTTTCAAGACCTGCAGCCAGCAAGAATAACCTGTTGACAATGTTATACCTGATAACCTTGCATATGACATCGGGTGATTCTACATCTAACAATGATAATATAAAAACATAAACTTGACAAGATAATAAATATTTAGATTCACTTAAAATCTGTATTACACATTTTATTGAACATAAGACATGCAAATCGGTAGTACTACTGTGATAGTAGAAAAAATTACAAAAAAAACATACCAATTTATGCAAAAAGTGTGTGAGACAACAATCAATTACCAGCCATTTTTGTACTGCATGCGACTACATACACCAAAAGCGTTGTAAAAATCACTACTTTATAACACAATAAAATGCAAAAAAAAAATTGTTTTTTTAAACTGCTAGTTTTTGCAACCATACATCTTCAAGTGACATGCATAAAATTTTAATCCAATTTAGCAAAGATACACATAAAACACATTAAGGCATTAGTAGCAAGACAATTACACAAATACGTCAACTAAAGTGAAGTAAAGGAATAAGTACCTCATCCTCAGCTTCCTCTTCTTCATAATTACCTTCTTCGACTCCCATCTCTTCTTCCTCGGTCTCTCCATTGTCATCCTCGTCATCTCCATCATCCTCCCCCTGTTCATGAGCATCAATCTCGCCTTCAGTACTCGTCATCCTTCCCGTGCTCTCAGGTTCAGCAAAGTCCCCCTCATCATTATCCACTTCCTCCTCATCCTCATCTTCATCTTCCACTCCATCATCCTCTTCATCACTATCCAAAATCTCGTGAACCTCAATCACATCCTCATCATCGTCTTCCTCCTCATCAATCTCCTCTTCTTCCTCTCCATCCTCCTCATTCTCATCCTCCTCTCCACCAACAGCCTCCACACGAAACCCATTCGAATGTCCATTCAATCCACCCCCACTCCTAACAGTCTCCGTCTCTTCCTCATCAGCATCACTCTCTTCATCCTCATCAACATCCACAACTCCATCATTCTCAACACTATGTCCATTACTCATCCTATTCGACCTATCCTCTCCATCAATTTCACCGCTCCCCGGATCATCCTCATCCTCGTTCTCGTTCTCGTTCTCCTCCTCATCATCCTCCTCGTCCTCATCACCAGACTCCTCCTCATCGTCATCCGACTCCGGTCTCTCATTCCCATCCGCATCCATCTTATCCAAATACCTCAACGACTTGACCAATCCAAAAACCCTAGATCGATAATCCTTCACTCGCGTAACCGGACACTCATAAAGATCAAGCGACGCAAGCTTAAGCTCGGCAAGAGGCCTAAGATCATCAATTTCCTGAATCCTATTATTCGACAAATCGAGGTCTCTCAACGACTCCAATTCAGCCTCCACCAGAAACTCCAAACCACTAGCTATTCGATTATCCGATAAAATCAACTTCTGCAGATTCCTAAGCCGCGGAAACTGCTCCAACGACGATACGCCTATATTCGCTATCGAAAGATGATTTAGGTTCACAAACTTCTCAAATAACGGCGGTGGTGGTAAACGCCCCTGCACACACTTAACCGCTCCATCTAGAGTTAGGGTTCGTACCGATGCGACGTCGTTTTGGCCATCTAGCGCCGTTTCAACCGCTCTCTCCCAGATCTCATCCATCAATTACACCTTAATCTTCAAAACTATATACACAATACAATAATTAAATAAATATTAATATAATTGTGTGTTTATTTAGGATAAGAAACCCTAAAGTTTGTAAATTTGTAACTGAAAACAGCTAAAACCCTAATTATTCACCCAATGCTCTCTCTCTCTCTTTCTCTCTCTAAAAAACGCTCTAACTTTCTCTCTCTAAAACTCAGGTTATGTTCACTTGTGTCTATATATTTAGATATTGAGGAGCGAGTTAACTCGAGCCCGAGTCAATTATGTGACCTGGGTTGATTCCGGGTTGGTTGAACTCAACCAGGGTTAGTTTATTTGTCTGGTTGTGGTTAGGGATTTAATTGGGGCCGTTGGATTAGATGGACGCGGATTGATGAGGTGCACGAATGGACGGTGGAGATTTGGGGATTTTGTGTTTGTTTTTGAGAAGGACGTAGAGTTTTCTTATGAGTTGAAGAGAGATCTTGTGCTGGTTGGGTAGGACACGTCATTGATTTCTATTTGAATAGAGTATCAGAAATACAGATGGAATATAACTCTCGGATTTGATGTATATTACGAAAATGCCAATTTCGTGTTTGACCGTCAAACAAGTGCTTTGTGAATGGTTGGGCTTGGGCCCACAAATCACTACCCAATCACCGTAATCTGGGCCAGGACACATTTTACATTTCGATACCATAAATAAAGAACAAATATTTTGGGTTGCGATTACCTAGGAAATAAAAACAAAAATAACATTTTTTTGGATTAAATGACAAAAATACATATTTTCAATATTCTGGCCACTTTTACTAATCAAATACCCATTTTCAGATTGGGTATCTCAAAAAAATAAAAAAAAAAAATTTCAAAAAAAAAAAATTAGTTGAAATACTTAATTTGATAATGGGTATTTGGGCATATATCCAATCTGAGAAAACGTATTTCATATACCCAATCTCAGAAATCGTATTTCATATACCCAATCTCAGAAAGCGTATTAAAATAATAAAAAAAATTGGTTGAAATACCCACTCTGAGAATGGGTAATCGGGCAAATACCCAATCTAAGAATGGGTAATCGGGCAAATACTCAATCTGAGAAAGCGTATTCTAAATAGCCAATATGAGAAAGGGTATTCCGTCACTATTTTTTACCGCATTTCTCAAATTTGGTATTTTGATCACAAATTTCAAAAAAATGATATTTTTGGTCATCATTCATTATCTGGCTAACGAAGTCATTCGTTGGAGTACATTTCATTATTTAAACAAATTAAATTTATTTTTCAAAATATTTTCTTTAACTTATATTTAAAAAATTACATACGGAAACTTCTTTTTTTTTTTTAAATTACATTTGGAAATATCATGGGTGCATTTAAATGGTACATTCAACAAATTATAGACCGTGTTTGAAAGTTAGATTTTTGACACAAAAATAATTTTTTTTAATTAAAAAGGAGGTTTGGTCAAATAAAATTTCTAATATTAGTATTTGATAGTTATTTTTTTAAAATAATTTTTTACTCCAAAAAGTTAATTTTAAAAATGTTTCTTGGAGAAATTTTTTCAAATAGATAATAAAAAAGCTAATAGCAATATTTATTCACCAAACTGATTTATTCTAATTGTTAAATTTAATTGTGTAGTCAAAACCTTTAACTCAACAAGCTAGTGAATATAACTATATCAAACCGTTACGGCAATTAATGGTCGTCAAATAGTGCATAAATTTTTGAAGTAGGTAGATCAAAAATTGTCGTGTTTAAAGTTTATTTATGTAAATTTGTTTTCATTTGGGCAAAATTTATAACTGTAAGTTATACTTTTTTTTGTTTAAAAAATTATGATTTACCAATGAAAATGGAAATTAGGAATATATATGACAAAAAAATAAGAATATATATTGAACGAGTATATCTAGTTAAATCATGTTAACACCACTTTAAATTGGTTTTGATTTTGATAAAATTTATATGGAGTTTACATGAATTTGATTTCAGGTCTATAATGCCTTAATTCACATAATTATTTATCAGATTTTGATAAGAATTTAGTTATACTTGTAAAATTTTAGTCTTCAAAATTTAATCAAATATATCTCCCAATCACACTTGAAGGCATGTTTCATAACTATATAGTTGACATGAGAACCAAGACTGATTTTTAAAATTTAAATGATATTCCTGATCTCGCTCAAAAGATTGTTGAAAAATATAAAGATACTGAATATCATTGGATTTATATGTTGTTAAAATTGTCGGTGATTCTAACGATTGCACTGCAACAATAAGAGAAGATTTTCAACCAAAAATATTCACAATAATCCAATAAATAAAATCATATTTTTGAGTTTTTTTCGAGTCGAGTTTGAGTCTATTTCGAGCCGAACTCGAGTAGAACATGCCAAATGCTCGACTCAAGCCCGTTTTTTTAACGAGTATATTTTTCTACTAGAGTTCGAGTTCTCATGAATCGAGTCAAACCGAGCCGTTCGCGACAACTATGTAGCTTGATGGTCTTGTAAATAATATATTATTCTAATATATGGTTGTTTGTTATTTTATATATATGTGTTGATTTAGTTATAAAAAAATAATCTGACCCCCCTTATATTCGAAACTGAATTTGTCACCGGGTAGATAACATATGTGGCTTATATATTTTTCAATATATATTGTCTCAAAATAAGAGAAGGTATGACTTTATGTATATACTAAATTTAATGTACAATTTTTAGTGAAAAAATTACATTTTGTATATTTATTAAAAAATTTACACATAAATCGTAGAAGTATCTTTTTTATACGAAATATGAGAAATAAAAAATATCTGATTCAGAAACGTGTATGTATAGCGGTGTGAGGGAGAGAGAGTCCTTCTTTGTGAACAGAGTTATCCGCAAACAAATTCGAAGTTTAGTTTGTTTTAGGTCGACTCAGGTTAGTTTGTTTATTAGTCGAACCTGAGTTTGAGTATTAAAATTTGTGTTAACGTAGAAATTTGGTTAACAAAGATTTGAGATTTGCGGTCAAAATTAAAATCTGCAACATTGGTCGGTAATCTGAAAAATTAACCCGATAGTGGTGGGTTGTACTTAATAAACGGTTGCGATTGCTTGTATTTATGTCTGCATTCTCAGCGCAGTCAAATATTTGTCCCCACGTTGTACTTACGTACCTTTTTATATGGGGGATTAAGCAGTATTTAGTTCCTGGAGAATAGAAAACAAATCTATACTTGGTTTCGCATTTCGAGACCCAATATGACTTATCACTTTCGATTGTAACTCTAACTACTATTCATTTTAGGAATTCCCAACGGTCCGGCCTAGTCACAAAGGTCTAAGGCTTGATTACAATTTCAGATGTTCACAGATAAGATAACTGTCCAACTGGTGGATAACTTTTTTATTATTGCTACATTCGTTAGTTGTAATCGCAGGTATATAGCCCTAACTTACCGCAAATGCTCAATCGCATTCCCGCCCCCGATAAGCATAATTAACGCACCACAAGTGATCCCAAATATACAAGTGCAAAGTGCGAGATAATCTCAAAAGTTTTTCAACAAGGATAAGGCGTTGCATACAGAAACAAGGCTCGGCTCCCGAAGCACACACTAAGTTTTAACGACCATTACCCCTACGAGGACAATTCACAAGATTACAAAACGACGCCTTCAAATGTTCACCGAGAAAGCGAGCTCCCGAAATCCCTTTCAAACCGTCGGGCCACGCCCAACGAGTTAGAGCCTCTCCATAGGCTCTTTTTCATCATTTATTTGATTACTTGAGTCCAATTATCTTCCCGTAATGTTATAAGAACAAGCTTCATCAAAACCTCCTTATCGTTATTCATTCCTCGTCACAAAACAACCACCACTTGCGGCCAAAAGCAGTGTTGTAAAAAGTATAAATCGGACCTAAGCGGTGAGGTCACCTTCTAGCGCTAAAGCGGACGCTTAACCGGTTTTAAAAGCGGACGGTTAAGCGGATTATAAATAAATATGTATATATTAAAAATAATAAATATTTTTTGAAAAAAGAGATAACATTCACGTATTATAATAAATTAATAAAATAATCATTCACAAAGTCATAATTAACTTAAAAAATACAAGTAACATTTAAAAATATCAAATTATACCTTTTTTAAAAGTAAGATTTATTTTTTTCTATTTATTTTTTATCCCCCTTTTAGTTGGTCAAAAATCGCTTAATCGGTCAAAATTGGCTTAATTCCGCTTAGAGCCGCTTAAACCCGCTTAAAATTTATTAAACGTTTAAATATCCGATTTTACACTAATCCAAGCATTTTTACCTCCTATTCCGCTTAAGCCCCCGCTTAAGCGTCCGCTTAATGCGCTTTTACAACAATGGCCAAAAGACTTTGAGGTTGCCAAGGGGTCCGGAGACGCGTTCTCTACAACCCGAGCCACTTCTTATTTTTCGAAAATCGTAATTGCTCTATTCAAGTTATGAAATATTTTCTTCAACGAGCTTTTTGTCAATGTTCATCTTTTTATCGTAAACGGCCGTCGTGAGCAGTCATCGTAAACGTTTATCACGAATACCCGTCGTAAACGGTAATCACGCGACTAAAACTGCTTAGGGTGCTCCCGGAATTTCGGAGACATATTCTCCAAAACTCGATTTACCCCTTTCTCATTAATTGTTTGACCCATTTTCTCATAAACTCGATAAAATATTTATGTCGATTTTATGTTGTAACAGTGTGTTTGATAAGTTAATGAGTTCGAGTCGAGTTCGTTTAGCTCGAGACTGACTTGAACTTGCCTCATTTAGCTCCGAATCGACTCGAGGTCGGCTCGAACGTGTTAAACTCGATTTGGTTCGTTTAACTTTATATAAAATAATTTTATAATTATTAATACTGGAATATTCCCATATGTTAAATAAAAATTAAATTACAATTCATAAATTATAATCGTAGTTATTAAATGATGAATTATATCCTTTATATAGTTAATATACAAGATTTGTTACGATTTAATTATCATATTTTTTATGATACATCAAGGTTCAATTTCTCGTGAGTTAAAAAATTAACTTCACAATCTTGTTCAAACAAGTTTGAATAGCATAAATTATAAAAAGTAACTAAAATACAAAAAATATATTAAAACATACACATTCTTAGTTGATATTAATTAAACTGAAATTATTTATAAATCTAGTCTTATTTAATTTTACATTATATATGTTAATAATTTTCTAAAACAATGTTTTGTTCTCGGATGTAAGATTGAAAATGAAAAATGGATTATAGATTTATAGTGAATAATTAAATTGAATATTTTTACATTTGACATTGTGAATCACGTGAGTTGTTTTCAAAACTCGACATGGTTGAGTACAAAAATACGAACTAACAGCGAACAACTCCAGTCGGCTCGAAATGAGTTTGAAATGTTCGTAATAAAACTTGTGTTTAGCTCATTTATTAGCTAGCTGATCTTAAATATTATTTATTATTCAACTGAGAAGTTCATCTTGACTTGATTTATTCTGTAAAAAAATCAAAGCTTAGCTCCAGTCGGACAAGACTCTGCTTTATTTATTTTCGGCCTTAACAAAGAGTGTGAATTATTCAAAACTCTCTCGCATGCTCTCTTTGCACGAACCTCTAGTCTATAGGGCAACTAAAGTTTACATTTGAATTCAAATCCACGAGAACTTGAGCATATTTTACTTGGCTGAAAAACAGAGCTCGAGCATGTTTCTTAAGACCTTTCAAATTTTATTGGTTTCCTAAGTTTTTACATGTTGACTTTAACGTTGCTAAAGACTTCAGCACACTAGCTTGTTAACTCTTTGAAAGAATGTGATATTTTTGCATTCAGTTTGGTAAAAAATGCATGAAATTTGGAGGGAAACACAAATGAAATTGTTGGCTATGGGTTCAATAAGGCCCACTGAACGAAGGCCCGTCGGAAGATCGAGCTATTGGGCCGACGGTCGATCAGGCCCATAAGCCGAAGGCCCACGTAGAGCCTCAAGCCAATGCCTATCTTTCTTCCCGAACGTTGGAAAGCAGAAGGGACATAACGCCCCCATTTCACTCCCTCTTTAATGATGAGTAACGGATGAGTATTCATGACCTGGAATGGGTATAAAACCCCTTGGAAAGTAAGACAAAATATACACACATTCTCTCTAAAACACTCTACTTTTCTTATATTTTCTATCCACTTTACAACCAGGTTATTATTCTCACACCGAAGGTGAATCGTGGGTACAAACCCTCGCATTCTCTTCACTTTCAGGTCTAAGCAGAAGCTACCTTCACGGAGGCCGAAGCCTGCTCATCCATCCGAAGGAATCTGGGCGTAACATTTGGCGCCGTCTGTGGGAACTACGAGAGCTACAAGCCAAGATAACGAGAGTATGATAGAAATAATTCATGAGCATTCACCGCCACCTGGTTTTTCCGATAAGGGGCAACCATCCACCCTAGTGGACGAAGATGGAGGTATCACATTAACTCCTGAAGAAGAAACCTTGCTCCTAAAGACGGGCGGAAAAGGCCGCGAAGAAGGGCAAGGCCAAAAATGACCCAGCAGAAAGGGATGCAGTGGCCCGCACTAAGCGAAGAGAGGCTGATTCGTTACGACTGAAGGCCCTGCAGCTTCAAAGAGAAGAAATTTAATTGCAAGAAAGGACCCTGCGCGAAGCGTTGCTGGCCGACGACCCGGGAAGAACGAATAAGGATAGGAGAGATCGAATGGCGCAAGACGAAGAAGATGACTCTGACTCTGATTCGCATCCCCGAAGGAAGAGTACGAAGCAACCCTTCTCATCTGACTCAGACGAGGAGCTCGACGGATCCCGCCTCAGGCTCACTCGCCTAGAAAAGGCCTTGTTCGGTGATAGGAGGGCCGACAGAGAACCGGTCGTGACCCAAGAAATTGAACAGTATCGACCCCCTCCGGGCGAAGAAAGGCAATTCCCTAAGATGAGTGAGTTCGGCGGGAAGGGAGACCTTGAGGACCACTGCGAAAAGTATAAGTTGCTAATGATTGGGATGGGTCATAATGATATCATGTTGTGCAAAATGTTCAAGACCTATCTGAAGGGGTCAGCTTCGATGTGGTACAAATCCCTTAAGCCTAGGTCCATTAGATCTTACGAGCAACTGAAGATGAAGTTTCTGAAGTACTATTCGCACATGTGCCGAAAAGCGAAGGACACTGAAGCCCCAGTCCACTGCAGACAGAGGGCGAACGAGGAGTTAGGGGATTATCTCGCTCGGTTTAAGGAGGAAGCTGGAATGGTTACTAATCTGGACAAGGTCAAAGCAATGGGCTTCTTGACGGCGGGGCTGGACCCCTATAAAGGTAAAAAGCTTCGCTCATCTCTTTACGATTTTCCCCCGAGATCCCTGAATGATATATATGTGAAGGGCGAGAACATTCATCGAAAAATGGAAAGTATGAGGGGTATAAGGACTCCCGAAGGGATGACCGATCGAAGCGAGCTAACAAATACGAAGGCTCAAGATCAGGCTCTGACCAAAGGGATGGTAGGAAAGAAGGAAGAAAAGAGATGGATCGAGGGGCCGAACGACGATGAGATAGAGATTCAGTTGTATTCACCCTTTTGAATGCGCCAATCTCCAAGATTTTCCATGAAATCAAGGGCAAGCCTGGGTTCGTGCGGCCGACAAAAATGAAGGTCCCAAACCATAAGAAGAACCCCGACAAATACTACGATTACCACAGGGATAAGAGACATAATACCAACGAGTGCTATCACCTCAAAAGACTAATTGAGCACATGATCAAAGATGGCGAACTTAATCAGTTCGTACGAGATCTGAGAGACAGACTGGGGCCGAAGGAAAACCAGGAGGAAGAGATAGAAGCCCAAGAGCCGGAACGAAGGGATAGGATTAGGGGCGAAGTAAAAATTATATATGGGGGCAGCATCCTAGATAAGGATAACAAGACAGCCAAGAAAAAGTACGCCCGATAGGTATACAATCTCTATCAGTTCGGTCAGGAAAAGCCCCACATGCCCATGACCTTCAGCACTGAGGACTACGAGGACGTCATTCGCACATACGAAGACCCACTCATTATTAACCCTATCATTGGGAACAATAAAATATGGAAGGTGATGGTGGATACCGGAATTCGGCCAACATACTGTTCCACAAATCTACTGTAAAATGAATTTGGTTGGAGAACAGTTGGAGCCCTACAATGAGGCTCCTCTTTACGCCATTGGAGGACACCCCATACAGTTTGAGGGAACAATCACGCTCCCTGTCCTCCTGGGTAAATTGCCATATACTGTTGAAAAGCCGGTGAAATTCTATGTGGTACGGATTGAGAGCCCATACAATGCCATATTCGGAAGACCCTTCTTGTCGACTTTTGAAGCGGTGGAATCTATACCCCATCTTAAACTCAAGTTTCCAACCAAGAAAGGGGTAGGAGAAATGAGAGGTGATCAAAAAACCGCCAGAATCATAATGCTTAAGGACCTGGAAAAGGATCAAGAATATGAAGGGTCGGACGAAACAAGGAAAAGAAAGAGGGCCGAAGCCGAGCACAGTGGAAGCCATGAAACACTGAATATTGAGTTGGAAAAGTTTGGAGCGGATCTCTCAAGCCCGATCCCCAAACCCGCGGTGAAAACCGAAGAGGTAGAGCTGTATACAGGCCATTCGGGAAAAGTGGTTCGGATAGGGAAAAATATGGTGGCAGATTTGAAGAAAAAGGTAATAGCTGTCATTCGGCAATACCATGATGTGTTCGCCTGGGGCCGGAAGACATGCCCGGTTTGGATCCCAAGACGGATAAGAATGCTTGAATGTACAGCCTGAGGCCAACCCGGTGAAGCAGAATAAGAGGATATTCGCAGTCGAACGACAGAAGGTCATAGAAGCCGAAGTTGAAAAACTGTTGGAAGCCAAGTTCATTGAGGAAATTGAATACCCCGACTGGATAGCCAACATGGTGGTTGTCAAAAAATCAAATGGAAAGTGGAGGATGTGCGTGGATTATACGGACCTCAATAAAGCATGTACGAAGGACCACTACCCCTTGCCTAGCATCGACCAGCTGATAGATGCAACGGCAGGATACCAGGTACTTAGTTTTTTGGATGCTTTTTTTCTGACTATCATCAAATTGTTATGAATGACAAGGATGTGCCCAAGACAACGTTCATAACTCCGAAGGGGACTTATGCTTATATTAAAATGCCCTTCGGACTAAAGAACGCTGAAGCCACATTTCAGCGAATGGTAAACAAGATCTTTAAAGAGCATATCGGTTGGAACATGGAAGCATATGTGGATGACATGATTGTAAATACTATTCCAAGATCATGCCGAAGACTTGAAAGAGTGCTTCGAGACGCTCCGGAGAAACAACATAAGGATCAATCCGAACAAATGCACCTTCGGAGTCTCTAGTGGCAAGTTCCTGGGCTACATGGCCAGCGCCCGGGGGATAGAGGCGAATCCTGAAAAGATCGAAGCAGTCATTAATATGAAAACCCCTAAATACATCAGAGATATCCAGAAGCTGACCGGCCGACGCGCCGCCCTTCGGCGTTTCATCTCCAGATCAGCCGAAAAGGCACTCCCTTTCTTCGCCATGCTTAAGGGGTCAAAGAATTTTGAGTGGGGGCCCGAATTCCATAGGGCATTCGAGGAAGTGAAAGAATACCTTACCAAGGCACCACACCTAATGAGGCCTGATCCGAAGAAAACTCTCCAGCTTTACGTGGCTGTGTCCGACAGAACCCTAGGGGCGGTGCTTGTGAAAAACCATGAAGGCAATCAACACCCTGTGTTCTATGTGTCCCATGTCCTCAAGGATACAAAGACGAGGTACCCCAATGCCGAATAATTCACATATGGGTTGGTTATGGCCGCCCAAAAATTGCGACATTACTTCCAAATCCGAACGATTCAAGTTGTCACCAGTCAACCTCTGAAGAAGATTTTAACGAGGCCCGAAGCCTCGGGAAGAATAGTAGCCCGGTCCATCGAACTCGGGGAGTTTGATCTCGAGTATGTCCCCAGAACGACGATCAAGGCCCAAGCTCTGGCTGACTTTGTGGTCGAATGCACATTCTCGGGGCCGCAAGATCTCACCCCAGACGAACAGCTCATTCGGACCCCTGGGAAATGGAGACTCTTTGTAGATGGGTCGGTAGCTGGGAAAAAGTGTGGGGCCGGCTTAATACTTTCCAGCCCCGAAGGGATCGAGATATGCCAGGCTATAAGATTCGACTTTCCTCCGACGAACAATGAAACAGAGTACGAAACACTCCTCGCAAGGATGGAGTTGGCCCGAAGCCTTGAGGCGAAGCACCTAAGGCCCTTCAGCGATTTTATGCCGGTTGTGAAGCACTTCTCTGGAGAATATGAACAAAGAGACCCCCGGACGAAGGCTTACGCCACCAAGGTAAAAAACGCTTCCTTGTCATTTGAAATTTTTGAGCTAAGTCAAATAGGCAGGGAGAACAATGGACGGGCAGACGCCCTTTCCAGGCTAGCTTCGGCTGAGACGCAGAGCCTAACTATTTCTATCTACCTCACCGAAGCCAAGACGCCTTCGATCAAAAAGAGAGATTGTCTGGAAATACACCAGAGGAACGATTGGATGGCTCCCCTGAGGAACTTTCTGGAGAAAGGTATTCTATCTCCGGACTGAAGGGAGGCACTAAAGATAAAGTACAGAGCATCGAGCTACACTATCATTAATGGAAGAATGTATCACCGATCAGTCAGTCAGCCCCTCCTTAGATGCCTAAACACCAAAGAACAACATCAGGCTCTTGAGGCAGTGCACGAAGGAATTTGCGGTGAGCATCTGGCTGGTCAGTCCCTCGCCTTCAAAATCCTTCACCAGGAATTCTTCTGGCCAACCTTGAAGGCCGATGCCAGCGAGTATGCCAAGAAGTGTGTACAATGCTAGTTGTTCGCCACTGTTCTGAGGCAACCCCCAGAATAAATGACTTCCGCTCTAAGTCTCATTACGTTCGCCGTGTGGGCCGTGGACATAGTTATCGTTCTCCCAACTAGCATAAAACAAGTAAGATACTGCATAATTGCCATCGACTACATGACCAAGTGGGTCGAAGCCCCACCATTGTCGGCGATAACCGAAGAAGCAACAAAAAAGTTCTTCCTAGAACATATTATTCTCCGATTCGGGATTCCGAAAATTTACATCTCTGATAATGGGACTCAGTTTATTGGAAACAAGTTTCACAAGTTCCTGCACCACTTCAGAATCAAACAAAGATTTAGCTTAGTCGCCCATCCGCAAGGGAATGGGGCAATCGAAGCGGCAAACAAAGTGATCTTTTGAGATATCAAGAAGAGGTTGGGCGAGGCTAAAGGAAGATGGTCAGAAGAACTCCCTTGGATCTTGTGGGCCTATCGAACGACCCCTAGGACTTCAACAGGGGAAACACCTTTCAGAATGGCCTATGGGACCGAAGTCCTAGTTTCAGTCGAAGTGGGATTGGAATCATACCGAACTGAGGTCTACAATATGGAAACTAACAGCTTTGGACTAAGGGCGAACGTGGACTTATTGGAGGAAGAAAGAGAAGCTGCCCACCAAAGGAACATGAAATACTTGCTACAGGAAGCCCAATATTATGACTCCAACATTAAGAAGAGGTCGTTCGGAGTAGGAGACCTAGTCCTAAGGGAGCTGGCTGCTTCTATGCCCACCAAACAAGGAAAGTTTCAGCCTAACTGGGAAGGGCCTTATAAGATGATTGAAGTCGTTCGCCCAGGAACATACAAGCTTGAAACATTAACAGGCGAAGCAATCAAAAACACTTGGCACGCCAGTCGCCTTCGGAAGTTTTATTAGTAAAAAATTTCCTTTTAAAGTCAATTTGTACTTTGAGTTCTATATATGAAAAGTGTAAGAAGTTTAATCATAAGTGAAACAGAACTTTGTCAAATTTATCTTTATTAAATACCAAATGCTTGGCCGACGAAGTATTATCTAGGGGAGATCCAAAAGAAGATAAACCCTTCGGCCAACACATTTGTTCTATTTACGAACGAAGAATGAATGGATAAGAATCTAGGGGCAATCCCACTAAAATCAAACATCCTTCGCTCCACCACTATTATTTAATTTGCAATAGATCCACAACCAGGACGAAGGAAGAGTCTTTAGGGGCGATCTGAGATAAAACCTTCTCCTTTGTCCTTCCATTATTGTTTAAAAATAATAAAGAAGGGCGACGAAGATCTGGTCTAGGGGCAATCCCAAAGAAAACCAGCCCTTCCTTCGCCCAACAAAAGCTTTTAAAAGTCTTAACAGCCCGAAGTCACCTTCGGCCTTTAACACTCGGGGCCGTAAGAGGTAGTAAGGTATTAAAATCGCCAGGCGAATTATAAGGCCAAATATGCGATTAAACTTCATTTTGTTACAATTGTTAAGGCAAGCCATAAAGCCAAAGATACAATTCGTTTTATTAAAATTGCTAATGCGAATGAATAAAGCCGAAGACGCGATTCATTTTATTACAATTATTAAGGCAAACCATAAAGCCGAAGATACAATTCGTTTTATTAAAATTGCTAAAGCGAATGAATAAAGCCGAAGATGCGACTCATTTTATTACAATTGTTAAGGCAAACGATAAAGCTGGAGATACAATTCGTTTTATTAAAATCGCTATGGCGAATGAATAAAGCCGAAATTTCTAAGGCAAATGACAGCCGAATACGCAGCTAAAATAAAAGACACAAACAATGCTGATAAAAGATGAAAGATGCATTAAAATACAAAAGCCTGAAGGCTAGTTAAATTACAAAAGCTCGAAGGCAGGAGTATCAATTACAAAAAATAAAATTACAACTAAAGAAGATGAACGAAGGAAGCCGCTGCAAGAGTTGGGTATGACCATGGAAATACCAACGGCAAACTTCGCAACAAGATCATCTTCAGTCATGTCAAGCACCTCAGTGCTGAAAGCTTAGGCCTGAGGGTCTTCGTCCGAGAGCTCTTCGTCTTCACCGGAGGAGACAGTAGGGGCTTCAACTGCTGGCCGGCCGATAGGATCCTTCAGGCTGTCGTCCAGCAGCTGCTTATAATCCCAGTTAAGGCCGTGAGCCTTCTCCAAGACATAATCAGTGCCGAACTGGAAACAACGCTTTTCCGTCAGGTCTAGCCGTTTCTGCTTCTTCTGAAGCTCCTTGCGGGATTTCTTCAGCTGGACATTCCGGTGCGAGATCCTCCAGTTCGTCTTCTCGAGGGCCTCCTCCAGCCTGGTTCTGTCTCCCTTCAGCACGGTGGCTTGGCCGTCCAGGACCTCGTTTTGGGTTTTCACCATTTTGAGTTCCTCCTCGGCCGCCGTGACCCTCCTTTCCAGCTCCTTCACCTCGGCCATCCGAGTCTCTATGTCCCGCACTTTGTCCTCCACGGCCGCCGCCCAAGGAGCAGCCTGCAAAAAATACACAAGGCAAAATGTCAAACGAAAGAAGAACAATACACCGAAGGGAAAAAAGATGAACTAAATACGAACCAGGGACAAGAATGACAAAAGCTCAATACAAGCCTCGGTCGGAGAAACCGAAGCAAAGGTCGGAAGATCGGCATGGAGCTGGAGGCCGTGGCACAAATCCGAAGCCACTTCCTTTGTAGACTGCCTCGCCGGGTAGACAGTGTGGTCGGACGTCAGCACACCCCATCCGGGGAGATAGTACTGAACGACCCCCTCCCGACTACGGGTCCTCTTAGAGGGGTTCCCCTCCCTCACAACCTCTACCACATCCTCCTCATCCCCTCCGGAAGCAGCTGGGGCCTGGCGAAGCGGCGAGACCCTCTCAGCCTCGGGCCTCTCCTCCGTCTCCTCATCCAATCTCTGTTCCGAAATTCTTCGGGACCCAGCTTGCTCACACTGACATTTACTAGAGCCGAATAATCCTCCTTCTCCCTCTCTATTAGACTCGGCGCGAGGAGCAGCGAATGATTCACATCCCGCCAGACGGATATTGGGGCTAGCCTCCGCCCACTCACGAAGCACCAGTGAGTATGGGTATTCTTGTTGCTGGAGTTAGTGGCCGTCCAATCCGCTCGGCCAGCCTGACGAGCGATAGTATAAAAACTCGGGCTCTTCGGGTTCCTTCGGAAGTCATAGTGCCACCAGAATAGCCTCGGAGTAGGAGTGATTCCTGCGTGAAGGCACCTATTCTGGAAGCTGTTAATATGGATGAACCTATGGGGGTCCATCTGCCCTAGAGCGATCCCCATTTGTTTGAAGATGTGTTTCACTATCTTCAGCGTCGGTACTCGGAAGCCGCACTTGAACGCCGCCTCCGAAATCCCGACAGAGCAGTCGCCCTACCCCTCCGGCACTCCGGGAGTATTGTAAATCTGTTCATTCTCCTTGGGGGCGTAGAGCCGGAAGAAGTTTCGAGGGACGAAGAAATCAGAATACATCTGAATTATCCTCTCATTCGACAGCTCCGACCGGTTGTTCGCTGCCGGATAATTCGCCGCAGAGCCGAAGAGATCCCGACCCGTTCTCTCCGGGCGAATGGAAGATGTTCCCGCCAAACTGCCCGACCTTGGGTCCCAAGTCTCTAGAGGGCGATTCGCTCGGTCCATGTCCATGTATTCGGAAACAGAGAGACATTAGTCCATGTACTCGGGACAAGACAAAAGAAAAATGAAAAGGATAAATGGCCGAGTACATATCAAAGAACAGAGCGAACATAAAAAGAATCTGGAGTCGGCTCCCGAAGGATGTTCTAAAAAGGCAAGTTTCCCGAAGGAAGTTCTTGCCCCCAGAAACCCTTCGTCTGCCATCTTTAAACTCCAAACCAAATATCTGCACCCCGGGTCGGCTCTCGAAGGACGTTCTTAAGCCAAGAACCCCCCCCCGAAGAGAGTTCTTGGCTAAAAAACGTCTCGCATGCCATCTTTAAACCCATGGGACGCCCCTGAAACTAACAAAACCCAGAAAAATCCTATTACCTGCCCAGGAATGCCCCTTAAACCAAAAACCCCAAAACACACTTAAAAGCCCAGGGAAAAGACCACTGGACTTGCATGCAAAAACCATAAAACTTAATAACTTGCATGAAAATGTAAGGAACACAGGAAAAGGAAAGGGGACTTACTGATTTGGAGGTGCTCTTGGATTGAGATGAGGCAATCTGAAAAAGTTGAATTGTTGTTGCCCGTGATTGGAGAACTCGACGATGTTTGTTGAGAAACTGGAAGTGTTAAAAAGAAAAAGAAATGCACAAATGGATCTTATATAGGCGCCCAAAATGAATTCAGAAAGGCGACATTTGGGGTTTTTTAAAATGGACGTCCCAGATTAAAACAGTTGAGATTCAATGGCTGAGATTGAGCCATGAAACGACGTGCCAACAGCTGTCACTTTAATGCACCACAAGTTCCCACAAGTTTGCCACGTGTACGAACGATGACCGAGGCGAAACTGAAGCAGTCACCCTAGAGTTTCTTCGCCCCAATATGCGCCAGAACTAGTGTCCATCGGCCCGCCCGAAGGCCCTACCGAAGGACAGGGACATGTTGGTTATGAGCCCAATAAGGCCCACTGAACGAAGGCCCGTCGGAAGATCGAGCTATTGGGCCGAAGGTCGACCAGGCCTATAAGCCGAAGACCCACGGAGAGCCTCAGGCCAAGTCCCATCTTTCTTCCCGAACGTTGGAAAGCAGAAGGGACATAACGCCCCCATTCCACTCCCTCCTTAATGATGAATAACGGATGAGCATTCATGACCTGGAATGGGTATAAAACCCCTTGGAAAGTAAGACAAAATATACACATTCTTTCTAAAACACTCTGCTTTTCTTGTATTTTCTACCGACTTTACAACCAGGTTCTTATTCTCACATCGGAGGTGAATCGGGGGTACAAACCCTCACATTTTCTTCACTTTCAGGTCTAAGTAGAAGCTATCTTTACGGAGGCCGAAGCTTGCTCATCCATCCGAAGGAATGTGGGCGTAACAAAAATCATTTAGCAAAAAAGAAAATACAACTGAAATTTAACCTATTTTAGTGCATCATAACATATATTGGTCCCTCCATTCCAATTTCCCCCGAACCCGTCCAATTCAAAAATGAACGTTTCACTAATTCTGTTAATTCTTTCCGCAATTTTCATTAAACTCTTCATTTTTTCTTCACTCTGCAGTCTTACGTATTTTGCTTTCCCTGTGGTTCACAAAAATTTCTTCTATTCCACCCCCGTTCCGTTCAATTCCTTACGACCAAATTGAATGTTATTAACATGATCATGACCCTCTCGAGAAGTCAAAATTATTAATAAATCCAACAAACGAATCCGTTGCTCCACTATAGTAAATCCAAGAAACAAATCCGGCGCTCCAGTCTAATTAATCCAACAAACAAATCCCGTGCTCCCCTTCTTCGAGTCCTTGCCACTAACATCCTTATAATATTATTACTTTTTGTCCCAGACATCTGGTATCGTATTTTGTGAATTCCAGAAAAGCCAAGCAGGAGCAGAAAATAGTAGCATGTTGTATATGTAAAATACAGACCAAGTACCTGATTCACCGTTTACATACATCTACGACTCTCAGTGTACAAAAATAGCCAAACTCCCCTATTCAACTCACAAAATCAATGTCAGATGAAGTCATTATCTCAATATAAACCAAGCATAAAGTTTAATATGTTCTACTCGAGCATACATCATATACACATACAAGCATATACTGCAGCTGCGCTTAAGGATTACCATTCTGGTGGACCTTTTTACTATCATTTCCATTTAAGCTTCCAAGTTCTGAATTACCTGGATTAAACTTTGGAATTTGTAAAAATCTCTGAGATGGCGAGTTCCCTGCTGGTACTTGAGGCCGAACTGGGAAGGACATGGAACTAGTATTTACAGGGTTTGAAGAGAACTGGCTTTGCCATGAAGATACAGATGAAAACTTGGACTCTTTCTCTACCTTCTTCTCTAAATCTTCAAACTTGGATGGTTTATCCGAATCCATGTCATGTGTCATATTTTCATTCATCTCTTCAGCAGGTTTTCGGGAAGTTCCAGATGGAACTTGAAGCTTCCAGAAAGCTGGTGTCTGCTGCAATGCAGGGTTGTAAGTCCCATGTGTATTATCTTTGCTTTCGGTATCCTCTTTGCCAGTAATATGAAGAAATGCTTCTGAGATATCAAGTGGCTTAACAATAGGCTGCTTCTCCTTCTCTAAAGAGCTCCCTTCTACAAAATCAGATCTAGGAGTTGTACGTCCTGAGGAAATTGTAGCTGTAGGAAATGCTTTCTCTGGCGGGACAGCAGGAGTATAATTTGAGGGAAGAAGGTCATCCCAATTTTCCAGAAGCTCCTTATATACTTTACGCAGAGTAACTTCTGTGAGTCCGGTCACCTTACATATTTCAGCCTGGGTCTTGCGTTTGTCTTCCAGTTGGCATGCCAAATATATAGCAGCTGCTGAGATGCTAATTGGATTCCGACGAGTGCAGAAACATTTATTAATCACAACTTCACCGATGTGTGTTGCCAGCTCCTGTAAGTGTTGTACAAGTTAATGGACTTATAGGAATGATAAACGGTGAAAATTGATTGAAAAGTTAAGTTTACTGAAGCGTAAAGGTGGAGAACACTGCTACAGAAAAAAGAGATTGGGTCACCTACTCAAAAGTATAGGTGTAAATTTTAACATGTTTCCAACCAATTTTATTGGCCAGGCATGCATCAGAATCAATTTAAACAATCATGGCCTTGGTATTGGTTGAAATATTGTGGGAATTCATTTTACTACTTTTAAATAATTTGTAGAGCATAACTTTATAAAAAGAACAAGAGCAGCCTACATCAGCATTTAGATGGTTTTTCATTATCACAAAATACTATTCATGGAGAAGGGATTTATAGAGTGAAATTAACTTTATTGAGCAACAAAAAAATGCAGTTCAAAAGGAATATACTACAGATGTACCTGAGCAGATTTGTTGAGTTGAAGGAGTGTACAAAACCTTGGCATGTGCACCGATATGGAATTGCTGTTAATAGGCTGACTTAGTTGTAGAGCTTCTCCCAGTATCTTGATATACTTACCAATCTCCTTTTGAGGTAGATTGGCTGCAAGTGAGATCTCCTGTTATATTAAGGCATTCAGATCATGACTTCTCAAAACAATTGGCTTTGCTACAGCATAGTACTGACAATATTAAGCTACAAATTCAAACGAGGCCAACAAAAGTCATCCAATTGAGTAATGTTTGTTACATTATCTATATATTGATGTCCAGAATATAGGTCTTGGAATAAAACGGCAAGCCATCCTAGGAAATTTGTTCAAACACTATACTTCATCTCTAATGGCATATAAGCTGTTAACTACCCTACATATAACCGGAGTACCTCTTGTCAAACAACAATTCATTAATCACAGCGACAGAGTAGAACTTCATAGAAGTAATATCATATGCCTTGCAACATACATATTCCAGAACGATCAAACACATTTAAATCCGGTGATCAATAATTTTAGGAACATCAATCCTTAATAAGGTTCAAAAAGTCCAGATTGTCACATAACTCACATCACATTAATTTCATATATTAGGCAGAAACCCCCTAATTTCATTTCTCACGACCTATTCTTACAAGCCAATCTTTGTTATCAAGGTTTTAAGCTTTCAAATACTTTTGTTTACTAGTCCCCGTACACTAGCTTATCTGATGCAAATTTATACTAATTCTCAAGTGATCCAATGGACTAAATATTAATAAGCTTTAAGTTCATTTTACTACTAATGTGAAGGTGGAACTCATTATCAGGAAAAATGAACCAGAAAGCAATATAAACTAGACTACACAATTATTCTTGCAAGTATAACCACATTGTGAACTCCCAACAGTCCAGGAAGTATATTCCCTACAAACAAACTTATCCATCGAGTTCAAATTATAAACTAATGACTGATCACACTCGAATTATCAATTTTAAATTAGTCGATGATATCCTAGTGACAATGTTCGAAAAATACGTAAAACAACAACAACAAAAAAATACCCAGATTACAAAAATAAGGAGGACCTGAAGTGTTCTAGGTTCTTGCGCCTCGCGAATAGCCTGAACAAGAGCAGCAGTAGCAAGAGCTTCAACACTCCGATTCCTTAAACACGTAGCCGAAGAACAATCCCTAAACAACTGAAAAGCATGTTCCGAAATATCACAATCCAATCTCAAAATGGAAGCCACATCAATTATCTGCAAATACGCCCTCAAATTATCAACAACAACAGACGGCCCCGACGACAAGCTCGTATTACTATTCGAAGACGACGTCGCTTCAAGCACTCGTTCCAGCTCAGCTAAATGACCCGAAAATGACGTAGAAGACTGCGTGAAAATCGGGTAGGGTTCGAGTGACCAGGTTGAGAAAGCGGTTATGAACCCGGTTTGTTCAAACGGGTCTTCTTCTACGACGTCGTTTTGAGAGGGTGGGATTGTGGGGAGATCAGAAGTGACGAGATTGAGAGGGTAGTCTTGGGCGCGGAGATGGAAGAGATGGTGGGATTGAGATTGGCGTTCTTCGACGACTCGGCCGCATGATGTGCACTCGCTTATTTGTCGCCCGGAGACTGTGGTGGCGCACCGCGGTTGCGCCGCCGCGCAGTAGGGGCATTTCATCTTTTGTTGCTTTAGTGCGGGGTGAGTTTGTTGAGCAGTGCGGTTTTTAGTTCGATTATTTTGAAAAAAATGAGAAAAATAACCAATTTTTTTTTAAAATGCAATCAAAATATTCCTTCTAAGAAAAATGGTCAATTTTAACCTATTAAATATTCCAATGTGAGTAGGGATTGACATTTCCCCCGCCCAGCTCAGCCCAGCCCAGCCCAACCCCGATCCCCGCTCCGAATGGGACGGGGAATCGGGGATTTTTTCGGGTACGGGGTGGGGATCGGGGAGATATGTGTAAAAAATTCGGGGATCGGAGAGGGAGTGGGGATTAATGTCTCCCCGCCCCGATCCCCGACCCCGAATCGTATTTTAAAATAAAAATAATATTGTATATATATAAATATCTCAAATAAATATTTTATTATATAAAATATATTATAATTTTTAATTTCTTATCTCCTAAATGATTTAAATTTAACTATCGTGATATTATTTCTTTATAATAATATTTTTTTTTATTATTATACCAGAAATAAATATTAATTGAAATTAAGGTTAAACATTAATATTAAATTTGAAGAATGTCTATATATTATGATTTACTAGGTGATTTTTTTTGAAAAGTATTATTCAAAATTTAATTTTTATTAAACAAAAATAATAATAAAAAAATCCCTGAATCCCCGCGGGGATCCCCGTTCCCCGTTTGGGGTTGGGAACGGGGGGTAAAATAATCCCCATTGGGGGATCGGGGCGGGTTCGGGGATCGGTTTTGGTTTCGAGGATCGGGGGTGGGGATAGCACTCCCCGACCCCGAAGTGACCCGATGGCCATCCCTAACTGTGAGCTGGGATCCCAATTTGTATAAAATACTCCACTACTGATTGTTTATTTCATATATAGATACTCCAGTGACAAAAATTGATCATTTTTGTTAATTTTATATAAAAATAGGCTAAAATTGTCTTTCACCCGATTTTTTTACGATATCAAAATTAAAAAGTTTAGCAAATTGGTAAAATTATTTAGTTTTATTTTCTGTGGTGTTTCAATTTATTACTTATCAATTATCATTCAATTTTAGACATTTTTAATCCCTACGAGACTTTTTTCCTAATCGGTTACGCATGCACATCCGGAAATCGAATTCCTGACCTATCATAAGAGCACAACTACGGCTTCAATACTTTGTTGGCAATTCTTGTGAGACTTTAAAAATATATATGATTTCATTAATCTATACTAAGCCGAAATAGGGTATAATTTGGTTCAACCTCCTGTTTTGGTTATCGTCTCTTACGACCGCCAGATCTTCTTAATCAAGCGATTATAACTGTTGAATCCAAATACTAGAAAAATGCACTACCCAAATTCCCAATTTTGAATCCCTCAAATAACAAACACTTATATTATTATATATAAAGATATAAATAGTTTTCTAAGTTTGAATCCTACCAACAACAAATATTATCCAAATATTAAATAATGCATTACCCAAATTCTCAGGTTCGAATCTCTCTAGCAACAAATATTTATTTTATTATTTTACAAAAATGTACAAATAAGTTAGATCCCAAAATGGTTTTGAAATGTTACGTGACATGTTCTAATCAATCATCATACAATTAATATGATAGACAACATTCACATCAATTCACCAATTAAAATAGCCTAAAATAACACTTCATCGATGTCAAATCATTTTCAAATTATATTTTGTACTCAATTTGATTCTCTAGCACTACTCTATTAATAATTATACATTTTCCATACATACATATGTTCTTATAATGTCCATGTTTAAATTTAAATTTATGGGTAATTTAATTAAATTCAAGTTCAGTTATACACTAAATATAAGATATTTCATAGCATATAAATATGTTAAATATAGAGTATATCATTTTTTTTCTACATCAGCCACTAATGTACGATATCCTATTTATACACCAAAATAATGTACTTAGATCTAATTTAAACTTAATGAAGAAAAAATAATTAATCTAAGAATTTTTTGGGCTTAATCTTATTGAATCCAGCTACTGTCTACTAATTTTATACTAACTTTATAAAAGTTGTGTTGAAATATAGCAGAAAGAGAGATACATGGGAGAAAAATACGGATAAGAAAAGTCTATACAATATATCTCTACCATATTTTTCAGTTGTTTAGTCATTTCTTCATTCCCTTCATTTTTTAGTTGATTCAACATTTTTCTTACAATCTTTGTTTAATATGTTTTAGTTCTTTACCATTTTTCTATCGCATTCAGCTACACCCATATTTTGTTTAGTCCTCTCTTCATCCTCTTCATTTTTTAGTTGATTTAGCATTTTCTTACAATCCTTATTTAATATGTTTTAGATCTTTACCATATCGCTATCTCATTCAGCCACACCCATATTTCTCACTTGTTTAATCCTCTCTGTTCGTCTCCTTTATCTTCTCCATAACCAATTCTTTTCACATCCTTAGTATTTTCTTCTATGTTTGATTAAACATTATTTTTTAAATCCTTACTTAATATGTTTATCATCACATCTATTACTTTGACTCTTGTTTCTAGAGTCGATCTTGAGAATTTCAGGACCAGATGCTAACATATTTAAGGGCCATTTCTAAAAAAGAAATCTATGAAATATTATATATTATAAAAACTTCTTTTTGGAACTTGGAATAAAATGAATTAGTACACAATTAATAAACAACAATATATCCTACTTTTTTTTACAAAAATAACAGTTTCATTAATGATTGTAAGCGAAATACAATAAAAGCACATTTTACAATCGCAATACTTATCATTTAACCAAAGGTCATGCACAAATGTCCTCGAAAAATTTGGATAATAAAACCTTAATGTTTGAAAAGATAACCAGTTGGATATACTTGAGATGTCATGTCTAATATGTTTCATGTTTAGTTTTCAGATCTTAACTAACAGGAAATATCAGTTCTTACTGGAATCAGGACTTACTGGAAGTCAGGATTTAAGGATATCATGACTTAGATTATCAGAAGATAATATCAGAAGATGGATATCAAAACTTAAGTACTGGAGGACTAACAGTTAAGGAAGGAAGCTGATTTACAGGAAAGAAGATCGAGACTAATACAAAAAGAAGATATGCATGGAAAGAGTTAGAGGACTAGAAGAATTATATAAGATATATGATTAATATATTTTAGGAGACAAAATTATATTCCATATCAATTAGAAGTTATCTTGTAACTGTGTGTCTATATAAACACAGACATAGGTTTACTCAATAAGAGTTACGATCATCGAGAAGATCATATATTGTAACCTAGCAACTCTCGTGATATTTGTTCATCACTGAGAGAGAACAATTCCATTGTAACAGAGTTTATTATATCGAATACATCTGTTTTCTGTAACTTGTGTTCCAAATCGATTTGATTGTATTCTACACTGTATTCAACCCCTTCTACAGTGTTGTGTGACCTAACAAGTGGTATCAGAGCCTATCTGTTAACACACAACAGTAAAGATCCAAAATAATCATGTCTGAAGAAGCAGAAATCCAACCAAGCCCGCCAAAACTGAAGAAACTCCAAAGACTCAAACCCATAGTCGATATGAGACTATCAGGGTTCTTATGCTGAGACCTTCTGAGTATCCCATATGGAAAGTGAAGATGGCTATTGTTAGATATATTTGATAATGTCATGTGTAATATGATTTGTGTTTAATTTTCAGATCTTACCTAACATGACAAATCAGTACTTAACTGGAAATCAACACTTATACTGAAGACAGAACTTAAGATATCAGAACTTAAGTTATCAGAACTTAAGTTATCGGAAGATATTTATCAGGAGATAATATCTGGACTTAAGATGACTTTCAGATAAGGCAGACGACTGATTGAAATGAAAGAAGATCGAGACTAAGACAGAAAGAAATATGCATGAAGAAAGAATTCCATGAAGAATAGAATACTTGGAAGAAAAGATAAATAGTTGATATATTTTAGGAAGCAGAATTATATTCCATATCAATTAGAATATTATCTTGTAACTGTGTAGTATATAAACACAGGCATAGGGTTTACACTATAAGTGTTATCATTATCGAAGTTATTATTCTTTGTAACCCTAGCATCTCTCATGATAATTTGTTCATCACTGAGAGAGGACATTTCCATATTGTAACAGAGTTTATTATGTTGAATAAAATCTGTTTTCTGTTACTTGAGTTCTTATATTCGATTTGATTGTAGTAAACACTATATTCAACCCCCTTCTACAGTGTGTGTGACCTAACAAGTGGTATCAGAGCAGATCTGTTAACACACATACAATCTAAGATCCATAAACAATTATGTCTGAAGAAGAAACTCCAACCAAGCCCACCAAAACTGAAGAACCTCCAAAAACCATAACCCATAGTCGATATGAGACTATAAGAGTTCCCATGTTGAAACCTACTGAGTATTCCATATGGAAAGTGAAGATGGTTATGTTTCTGGAAGCTACAGATCCAGAATATCTCGACAGGATTAATGAAGGACCACATATGCCAACCAAAATCTCTGTGGAAGTTGCAGGTCAGCCATCAAAGTTTGTACCAAAGGAGAAAAGTGATTACACTGTTGAAGATATCTCATCGATTGTAAAGGATGAAGGGTTTTTAGCACATAAACGCAGCAAAAATGTAAATTTAATCTTAAAAAAAACCGAAACCCTCCGCAGAATCCATGCGAAAAAATAATATTTAATTCGTAGTTCAGTATGTTTACCTTAAGAAGCTTTACGTTAATGGAAAGATGAAGGTCTTTAATAGAGATCCAAGAACGATGAACGGAGATCCTTAGCAGCTTCTCCTCAAGTGTGAAGCACTCCACCGGTATCCACCAAGAAAACGATGTAATGAAGGAGGAGGAGATGGAGAGAATTAGGGTTTTGTAAATCTTTTTGGTTGAGGCAAAAATAGGATTTATAATAGTATATTTATAGGCAAAATTTTTAGCTGAAATTTTTTCCATAAAATATTATTATTATTAACCCTTTATTATTCTCACTAATAATTAAAACACCTTTTAATTATTAATCCTTTTTCTAAACTCTTTAGAAATAATTCTCTCACTTGATTTAATTTCCAAAAATTAAATTCTTAATTAATAATATTAAGAACCTTTTTTTAATTAATTTATAATCAATTAAATCTCATTTAATCAATTATTATATTTTCCAATTAATTATTTATTTCATAAATAAATAATTATCAGCCATTATTAATTAATTCCTCCACCATTAAATCATTCTCTTTTATGGTGTGACCCTGTAGGTTCAATATTAAGCTGGTAGTAGAAATAAATGATAATAAAACTATTTATCATTATTTATATAAATTCTCTAATTCATTAAATATGATTAATTAATTAATCATATTTATTCTACATCGCGAGGGATACTTCTCAACATATCGCGACTATCCGGATAATACGAATTCACTGCTTAGAATATCAAGAACCTATTCAGTGAGTAGTTACCGTACAATTAATTCCTTCTACCCTGCAATGTCACGATTAAATACAAGGTATGGAACTTGTGTCAAGCCTATCTTATTTAATCATTTGCTTTCCCATTCACTATGCGTAGTTCTATTTAATGTAAATTAGAAACTCCTTTTTAATTTCATTCACTCTGGCCAGAGAATCCTGAACTAACATAAGTGGATCAGCATTGAACATTATCTTCCTACACTGGAAGGGGTAGATCCTTTATTGGTCATACGCTACCTTCGTGTACAAATTCCTATACCCAGTAGAGCCCTTATAATTGTCCCTTGAGACTAAGAACTAAACCAAAGCATAGTTCAGTGTACACAAGATGACTATGATGACCTCAAGTCTAAGGATACTTGTACAACTATCACTATATGAACAACTGCTGACACGTGAGTGAACTCCATCAGTTGTTCAGCTGTGTGAGTCATGTTCAGTGAACTTATTCTATAATAAGCACCTACATACTAGCTATAGTGTCACCACACAAATGTCTATGAGAACAGACATCCTTCATAATGAAGCAAGCATAGTATGTACCGATCTTTGCGGATTATTAATTACCAGTTAGTAATCCTATGACCAGGAACTATTTAAGTTTAGAGTTATCATCTTTTAGGTCTCATTATTATGATCTCATCACAATCCATAAAAAACTTTACTCTAAACTGTGGTATATCTTATTTAAACATTTAAATAGATAGAGCCCGCAATAAAAACAAAACAAGCCTTTTATTAATATCAATGAAATCAAAATAGATTATATAAAAGTTATTCCTAAATCCTCATACATGATTAGACTTAGGATATATCTCTTTCAAAGGATGCAAAGGTAAGACACTTGCTGCATAGTGCCATTGATAATGTCATGTCAAACAGTATAATTCAATGCAAGACTGCAAAAGAGATATGGGATGCTTTGGAAACAAGGTGTCAGGGAACTGATTCAATCAAGAAGAACAGGAAGACTATACTCACTCAAGAGTATGAACACTTTGACTCAAAGCCTGATGAGTCATTAACTGATTTATATGACAGATTTGTCAAACTCTTGAATAATTTATCACTAGTTGACAAAGAGTATGATATTGAAGATTCAAATCTTAAATTCCTGTTAGCTCTTCCTGAAAGATGGGATTTGAAGGCCACAATAATAAGAGATGTTGTGCATATGTTGTGTACTTGATGATTTCATAAACAAAACACCTAAGTAGATTTTACTTAGTGAAATAATGTAGCACTCGACGGATAAGAATTATAGTCCCGACGGATAACTCATTATAGTCCCGACGGATGATGACTTATTATCCATCGAGTGAGTAGCTTATGTAATAATAAGTCTGTAGCTCATTTCTGCATACACCTTTGTATAGATTCTGTAGTAGCATATAAGTCATGTTGACTTTAACTAGATATGCAGAATTTGTTGATTAATTGTACATAAATGATGTCTTGTAATTCTGAATAAGTGAAATGAAGTCAAGTGCCAAAAATAGCTATCGACGGATGATTAATAAAGCCATCGACGAATGATCAAATGACTATCAACGGATGTTCTATATAGCAGTCGACGGATGATCAATGAAGCCATCAATGGATGATCATAAAGTCGACGGATGATCATAAAGTCGACGGATGATCATGTACCCAACGGACAAAGGATTCAAACATCAGTTGACAGTGACAACTAGTCACATGCATCGAGATGTATGCAAATGGAATGAGGAAGCCTATTAACTGGATAATAGAGAACAAAGTAACAAAGCATTAGAACTGATAGTTTTTATAATGATTCTATCTTTTGACTTTGTAATCTTGGTAATATATAAACCAAGAAGTAGCAAATAGAAACTAGATCTGAGATACACAAAAAGTGTGAAACATTTGTAAGCAGAATTATTAGCATTTCTCTGTATTCTCAGTAGTTCAAATTTGTAAGCAGCTGTGAGCATTCTTGCACACAGAGTTCTCTCAATATAATATATATCTCTGGTGGAATTGTTTAAATCCACCGGAAAGTTTTTAAAGACTCTTGTTTCTTTAATTACTTATGTTTTGATTCACTTAAGTTTTTATTCCGCATTGTGCTAATCAAAACACTTATATTTGTATTCGAGTTTGAACATTTTTATTTTAAGAAAAAGGTTCAAGAATTCCATTCAACCCCCCTTCTGTAATTCTTGCTATATTGTTAAGGGACTAACAATTGGTATCAGAGCAAACTCTTAATCTACAAAGAGTTTAAAGATCAAAACAATTCAGCAAGATGAACAAGAAGGATGTTGGAGTCAAGATTCCTTTTCTAGATAAAGATAATTACCATCATTGGAAGGTAAAAATGCATCTTCATATGCTTTCTCAAGATGAGGCCTATGTGGACTGCATAGAAAGAGGCCCTCATGTTCCAATGAGAGCTGCAACAGGAAACGAGCCATCAGTTCCCAAGCCAAGGCATGAATGGTCTGATCCTGACATTGAACAAGTCAGGAAGGATAAAAAGGCCATGAATATTCTGTTTAATGGAGTTGATGCAGATATGTTTGACAACATTATCAACTGCAAAACTGCCAAAGAAGTCTGGGATACTATACAGATAATCTGTGATGGCACTGAGCAAGTTAGAGAAAATAAGATGCAGCTCTTGATTCAGCAATATGAGCATTTTCACAATGAGGAAAGTGAGTCACTCACTGACATCTTTAGTAGGTTTCAAAAACTACTAAATGCTCTCAAATTGCATGGAAGGGTCTATCAGACTAAAGACTCTAATCTGAAATTCCTTAGATCTCTTCCAAAGGAATGGAAGCCAATGACAGTCTCATTAAGAAACTCATAAGATTATAAGGAGTTTACTTTGGAGAGACTGTATGGCATCCTGAAGACCTATGAGGTTGAAATAGAGCAGGATGAAAGGATGGAGAGAGGAAAGAAGAAAGGAGGATCCATTGCACTAGTTGCTGAGTTGGAAAAGGAGAAGGAAGTGAAGATGGAAGCTGTTGAATCAACTTCAAAGGTCTGTAAAAACAAGGGCAAGGGGCTTGCAGTAGAAAGTGAAGATTCATTGAGCCAAGATGACATGGAGGACATTGATGAGCACCTAGCATTTCTATCCAGGAGATTTGCTAAGCTCAAGTTCAAGAAGAACTTTAGAGCAGCCAAGCCAAATAGAAACATGGTGGATAAGTCAAAATTCAAATGTTTCAAATGTGGCTTGGCAGGGCATTTTACAAATGAGTGTAGAAAGTCAGATTCCGGTAAGAAAAAGTTTGAGTCTGTGGATTATAAGCAAAAATACTTTGATCTACTCAAACAAAAGGAAAGGGCTTTCATTACACAAGAAAATGACTGGGCAGCAGATGGTCTGGATGAAGATGAAGATGTCAGCTATGTCAATCTAGCCCTAATGGCCAAGTCTGATGAGACAGAGACAAGTTCCTCAAGCAGTCAGGTAATTACCATAAACCTTGCACATTTATCTAAAGCTGAGTGTAATGATGCCATAAATGACATGTCTACAGAGTTATATCATTTGCGTGTTACACTTAAGTCTCTTACTAAAGAAAATGCTAAAATCAAAGAAAACAATTTATTTTTAAGTGAGAGGAATAATATGCTTGAGTCTCAGTTTATTAATTTTGAGAAATTAAGAATTGAGTGTAAGATTGCTATGGAGGAATTAACTGAGTCCTTGAAAAAGGAAGAAATTTTAAAGAAGCAGCTCGAGCGTGAACAAGACGTGATTAAAGCTTGGAAAACATCCAGGGATGTCCATGCTCAAATCACCAAAGTTCAAGAAATCGAGTCTTTTTGTGATGAAGCCTGGAAAAAGAACAAAGAGAAACTAGAACCTAATTTGGTAGATGGTCTGCTAACAGATGTAGACTCGACGGATGATGAGGACTATCCGTCGGATAACAAAAAGTGTTATCCATCGAATGATGAAAATCCTCATCCGTCGGCTGTGAGCAAACCCATTAGCAAAGCCAAATTAAGTAAGCTGAATAAGAAGTATGGGTCTGTTTCCAAGAACTTTGTTTCAGGAGAGTCAAGTCTAGTTGTTCGTTCCGTCGTTGACCCTATCTATGTTTCTACGATGGCCCAAGAACACGCTCATTCTTCAGCCGTAGAGAGACTTTTGAATTGCGAGGTACCATTACGAGCTCAATATATACGAGTGTTATTCTAGTTAAGAAAGGGAAAAAGGCTAATGTTGGTCACATGACTGTCAAACAGTTAAGTGACAGACTTGAGAAAATTGAGGTAAAAACAAAGACTAAAAGGAAAAATAATAGGAATGGTAAAGTGGGGAATAACAAACACAATAACTACACACCTGATAAATATGCTCCTAGAAAAATCTGTGTCAAGTGTGGTAGTGTAAATCATTTATCTGTTAATTGCGAATCTGTCATGCCTACTCCCATGTCTGTTCAGTCTCAATTTCCTAACATGAATGTCATGCCTCCCATGCCTGTTAATGCTATGCCTACACAGAACATGAATGTACAGTTTGCTAATATGCCATTTGCACCTAATCCTTATTATGATGCATATAGTATGCCACAAATGTCATTTAGCATGCCATACTGGAATAACATGTTTACACCAAGCATGCCATTTCCTGTTAGTCATAATATACATGATAATTTTGTTGCAATGAATGGTTTCAAAGGTCCAACTCAAATGACTAAGGATGAATCTGAAATTCCTAAGTCAAATGAGACAAGACCTAAGAAACAGAAAAAGAAAGCTAACAAGGCAGGACCCAAGGAAACTTGGGTACCAAAATCAACTTGATTTGATTTTGATGTGTGTAGGGAAATAGAAGGAATCTTTGGTACTTGGATAGTGGTTGTTCAAGACACATGACTGGTAATTCTACCCTGCTCACAGAGTTTAAGGAGAGAGCTGGCCCAAGTATTACTTTTGGAGATGACAGCAAGGGTTATACTGTGGGATATGGCTTGATTTCAAAGGACAATGTCATCATTGAGGAGGTTGCCTTAGTGGATGGTCTCAAACACAATCTGTTGAGCATCGGCCAACTTTGTGACAAAGGCAATTCAGTAACCTTCAACTCAGAAGCCTGTGTTGTGACTAATAAAAGAAGCAACAAAGTGGTTCTCACTGGTGTGAGAAAAGGAAATGTGTACCTAGCTGATTTCAACTCATCTAATGAAGGATCTGTAACTTGTCTTCTCAGTAAAGCAAGTCAAGATGAAAGTTGGCTATGGCACAAGAAGCTATCTTATTTAAACTTCAAGACCATGAATGAGCTGGTAAAGAAAGAACTGGTAAGAAGCATTCCTCTAGTGGAGTTTTCAAAGGATGGACTGTGTGATGCCTGCCAAAAAGGGAAGCAGATCAAAGCATCATTCAGGAAGAAACTTGATTCAACAATTGAAGAGCCTTTGCAACTGCTTCACATGGATTTGTTTGGACCAGTCAATGTATTGTCCATCTCAAGGAAAAGATTTTGCCTAGTAATTGCAGATGATTTCTCAAAGTTCTCTTGGACATATTTCCTAAAATCTAAAGATGAGACTAGTGAAATCATCATCAATCACATAAGGCAAGTCAACAATCATCCTGACTTCAAAGTTAGAAGAATCAAGAGTGATAATGGAACTGAGTTCAAGAATTATGTCATGAAAGCATTTTGTGAGGAAAATGGGATTCTGCATGAGTTTTCAGCAGCAAGGACTCCACAACAGAATGGAGTAGTGGAAAGAAAGAACAGATCACTTATTGAAGCTGCAAGGACAATGCTTGAAGAATCTAAACTACCAACATATTCCTGGGCTGAAGCCGTAAATAATGCACACTACACTCAGAACATTTCTCTAGTTAATCAAGCAAGATGCATGACTCCCTATCAATTGTTCAAGAACAAAAAGCCAACTCTAAACTTTCTTCATGTCTTTGGCTGCAAATGTTATATCCTCAGAAATCAAACTGATCAAAATGGGAAGTTTGATGCTAAAGCAGATGAAGGAATTTTTGTTGGGTATGCTGTTGGTAAAACATATAGAGTCTACAATCTAAGAACCAACATTGTTGTGGAATCTATACAAGTTGTGTTTGATGATAAAAAGATTGAAGGATTGAAAGATGGAGATTACCATGAGAGCCTCAAATTCGACAATGTGGAGATGATTAGTGATGACAGTGATGATGAAAGTGATCAAGAAACAGTGTCTAAGGATAATGCAGACAAATCTACTACCAATGAAGCACAAAATTCAACATCTGTAGAGTTGCATAATGCTTCATCCGTCGGAAGGCAATCTGCGTTATCCGTCGGGAGATGACCTGCCTCATCCGTCGGTACTCAAAATTCACCATCCGTCGGGTTATCAAAATGTGCAGGAAGTCAAGACAGATCACCAACACAAAGTTCCCTTTTCTCAAATCAAAGATCCACAAACTCAGGGGGAGTTTCTAGTAATCAAAACTCAATCACACATCAAGACAATAATGAGGTCTCTTCATCTAGAGCTAATCTACCTCAACAAAGGAAATGGAAAAAAGATCACCCCTTTGAGCTTATCATTGGTGATGTTTCTTCTAGAGTTCAAACAAGAAGAGCAAATCAGGAAGAATGTCTATACAGTAGCTTTGTGACGCCCCGGACCCCGGGATGACCTCAGAAACCAGAACCCGGGAACGCCAAACCAAACCAAACCAATTCACTCAATATTTGCTTACACAACCTTAAACTTAAATAATAATATATAATTCTTACAGTATTCCAAGTATTACAACCAAAGTTCACGATACAACCAAAAGTCTATTACACAAGCATTATTCATTAAGATACTATACGCGTTCATCATCTACTAAGCCTTAATTCATCACATACTTATCCTTTCCCGAATATCCTTCTCCAAAGTTCTTTCCTGTGGAAGTTAGTGACATAAACGAGTGAGCTTAGAAAGCTCAGTAAGCATATATAGTAGAATTCAACTGAGGTTTATCCAAGAAATCAAAGTTCATCAAACAAATATTCGAATAAAGAGACATGAAAGTTACTATAATCAACAAAAATTCATCATATAGTTCTCACAAGATTAAAACTGAGTATTCAAGCACGACAAGTTCATCAATTCATCAAGTTGGGATCCCCGCCAGCTAAACAATTGGTTTAGCTTACTTCCAAAAAGGAAGTATCATCATCAGTTCATCAAGTATCAGTGCAAGAATACTCATTTTCCATCAGTGAGTTATCAGTCCGATCAAATCAATCATCATATAAGAATCAAAACATCAACAGTGAAATACAGTGAAATAGTACAGTATATACTTACCTTAAATCGCTTTTAATACAACTTCTAAAACAATTTCTTTCTCGAGTCTCAAGTCCCTTTATTCTTGACTTAGTACCCTAACAACGTCATTCACAATTCTCAGTAACATGATTTTATTATTAAATTAAAATCTAAATCTTACCAAGTAAATTCTAATATTTACTTAATTTAACTAATACAAATTACCTATAAATAATAATAAAAATGATAATGGATGAGGGCGTAGGAAGACTTACCAACTAAGGAGCTTTTCTTTTAGCTTCTTCCTCCCTCTTTATAAATAACTCACTTCATTATCTTATAGGTAGTGAAACTTTACTACTTTTCTTTTTTGATGTGGTACTCAATTTGACAAGTTTAAAAATAAATTTTCCATTTTCCAAAACAAGTCGCAAAAACGGACAAGTAACTCCCAAGGCAACCCCCATGCACACAACAAACTTGAATCTTGCTCAAGGCAAGGTGCACACAAGTGCACTTGCACCTTGGCAACAAATATGCTAAAGACTTCCCAATTTATTCTAGTTTATCTTCTATTTTCTTTCCAATATGGGACTATGACACTCTCATATACTCTTACATCCCAAGTCCCACATTGCCTATGTTTTGAAGAGACTCACTTCCCTCATCTATAAAAACAAGGCTTTGGCAACACAAGCCTTAGTTAAGTCTTAACATTCTTGGTTCCCACATTGAGAATGAATAGACACAAGGCTACACTCTTCTCCTATATAAAGGATGGGGTAGCAAATTATTTATTTTTAACAAGTGTTAAAAGGATTTTACTTGGCTTCTATAAGTCGAAATCCTTAAATAAGCTACAAATTCTTTTTATCAAGATTACTAGATTTTGAGTTTGATCTGAACTAGTTATCTAGTCCAATTTAGTCCCACATTGACTAGATTATGCTTATAAGACTTACTATAACTCTATATAACTCACACAATAGTGTCATTTTGAGTTATAGTTTAGAGACAAGTTCAAATTTATCCCACATCGAGAGAGTTTTGAAAAGAACCACCTCTCAATTCTATTTAAGATTATGGGGTTCAAAGTATTGAAATCATATCAACTTATATATTTGGGGCTCTTTATAGCCGAAAAATATAAAATATTTGGAGCATTATTAATGCAAGGAAAATTAGTTCAAAATTTTAAAATGCAAGAAAAATACAAGGCACTAAAATGTGTTTGGATGTTTAAAACATGATGTTATTTAGTCCCACATCGAAATGGGGTGAAACTAGGCATCTAACATTCTCTATATAAGTAGGTGCAAGAAATTTTTAGAATCATATTTTGCACTTGGAACACTTGTTATTTCATTGAACTAAGTTCACTTGTCCCACATCGAGGGGATTAAAGTGAAGGTTCCTTTACTTCTCTATATATGCACACATTAGCTTAGCATAACACATTAGCTCTGCATAATATGCTAAGCTCGGGGCTAACACATGTTGGCTCTTTAAATTAGTTCAAAAATTTCATCTTTTCTTCCTTGGGTGCCGAACCCTCAATTCTCATTCCTCTCAATCTTTCCGCATTTCTCTCCCTTTCATTCCTTTTCTTTGGCCCTTGATTAATTTCGGGCTTGACTTATAGTTAAATTTTATGGGAGCTTCGATCAAAGAAGCAAACCAACACTCAAGATTAAAATAAAATTTTATACTAAGTATTATTATTATTTAAACAACTTAAATAATATAATAAGAGTACTTTATTATATTATTCAATCAAATGACTTAGGATATTACTTGTGTTTTGATTCACTTAAGTTTTTATTCCGCATTATGCTAATCAAAACACTTAAATTTGTATTCGAGTTTGAACATTCTTATTTTAAGAAAAAGGTTCAAGAATTCCATTCAACCCCCTTCTATAATTCTTGCTATATTGTTAAGGGACTAACAAGAGACAACTATAATCTTGATGAAATAACTCTTAATGAAATTTATGTGATGCTCAAGACTCATGAACTTGAGATGGAATAAAGAAGCAAGAGGAATGGAAGAAAGTCAATGACAGTTGCTTTTGTAGCTGATGAGGAAAGTCCCGAAGTTGCTACCTCAAAGAAAGGCAAGGGCAAGGCTCTCATCACAAAGTCTGATACTGAGTCATCAAGTTCTGAAAGTGATGATGACTCAGAAACTGAAAGTATACCTGAGATGGACCCTGATGAGGAGATGATGAAGCTGTATGCTCTTATGGTGAAAGGAATCACAAAGATTGCATACATGAAATTCAGGAGAGGAAATAAGTTTTCCAGGAAAGGTGCAAGTTCTGATAAGAAAGGTTTCAGAAAATCTGAAGGCAAAGGAGGAAAGTCTGATATAGGAGATTACTCAAATGTTAAATTCTACAATTATGGTGAGAAAGACCACATATCTCCTGATTGCAGAAAAGGGAAGAGTGACAAAAGCAAGGCTCTTGACACAAAGAAGAAAAGCTGGTCAGATGCTTCAGATTTTGAGGATGAGGAAAATTATACCTTGATGGCAAATGCTGATAGCAGTTCTGATACTGCTGACTTAAAGGTACCTCAAACTACTTATGCCTTTCATACTGATGATAATACTGAGATGAGAAGATATCTTAAAACCATGTTCATTAGTTATAAAGATCAAACTTTAACATGTGAAAGATTAACTTCTGAAAATCTTGCTTATAAAAAGAGGAATGATTATTTAGAAAAAGAGTTAGTCATGTTCCATCAAACTCAGAAAGATAGAGATGATGCCTTTTATGTTAGGGATGAAGTGCTAAAAATGATTGAATCTCTAAAAACTGAGTTAGAAAAGGAAAAAGAGATTATTAGGACTTGGACTAACTCTGGTAGAACAACTCAGGATATTCTTAGTAGTGGAAACTGGAAAGAGGGCTTAGGTTATGGAGATGATAAGAACAGTAAGGGAACTGGAGAAACTGAGCCTATAGTTGTTAAACAAAAACCAAAGGTAAATCCTGTTAAGTTTGTAACTGCAAAGACTGATATTGAGAAATCAGAAGTTAAGGAGAAATTAACTTCTGACAAACCTAAACAGGATAAGCCAACTGAAGTTAACATAGGCTTAATGATGAAGAAGCAGCTTAAACATAAGCTGAAAGATGTTAAGAATGTAAACAAGGTAAAGCCACCTAGGAAAAATAAGAATGGAAAGGAAGGTGTGAACAAAAGTAACAATTATAAGCCTGTTCCTAATGCTCCTAGAAAAACATGTCATAACTGTGGAAACTCTAACCATCTGACTTCTTTTTTCAGGAAGAATAAGAATATAAACTCCTTACCTTCAAAATCAGGAGTTAAAAGTCAGTCAGTTAGATATAAGCCACAAAATCCTTGTTTTCATTGTGGTAGTTTATGGCATTCCATTTATACTTGTAAGAAATATCACAGTTTGTACTATGATTATTATCAAATAAAACCTTCTGTAAAGAAAGTTAGCATTATTTCTTCTAGTGCAAGTTCTGACACAAAGTCTGATATTGCAAATTCTGATAAGAAAACTGTTAACATAAACTCTGATGCTAAATCCGCTGCAAATGTTTACAAACTTAAAAGGCCAAAGGATCCAAGCAAGTCTGGGTCCTTAAAACTAATCATTAGTGGTCTTTGTGATTGCAGGGCAACAGGAAAAACATCCTAGGTCTGGACAGTGGATGTTCAGGACATATAACTGAAAATAAAGCCCTGCTATTAGACTTTGTGGAGAAAGCTGGTCCAGGTGTTTCTTATGGAGATGGCAACATTGGAAAAACTCTGGGATATGGCAATATCAATCTTGGGAATGTCATCATTGAAAAAGTAGCTCTGGTCTCAGGACTTAAACACAATCTGCTGAGTGTGATTCAAATCTGTGACAGAGGTTATCATGTGGATTTCTTTGAAGAACACTGTGAAGTTGTAAGCAAATCTACAGGCAAAGTTGTTCTGAAAGGATATAGGCATGGTAACATTTATGAAGCCAAGCTTTCAACAAGTACTAACATTTAGAGCATATATTGAAGAAAGCTGGGATTGGCACAAGAAACTCTCTCATTTAAATTTTAACAATATAAATGAACTAGTCAAGAAAGATCTTGTGAGAGGACTGCCAAAATCAGTATTTGCTCCTGATGGCCTTTGTGATTCATGTCAGAAGGCAAAACAAAGAAAATCTTGATTCAAGAGCAAGACTGAATCATCAATTCTTGAGCCTTGTCACCTACTACATGTTGATCTATTTGGTCCAGTGAATGTCATGTCTATTGCAAAGAAGAAATATGCTATGGTCATAGTGGATGAGTTCACCAGATACACATGGGTGTATTTCTTGCACACAAAAAGTGAAACTGCATCTATCTTGATTGATCATGTCAAGCAACTAGATAAATTGGTCAAAGATTCTGTGAAGATCATAAGAAGTGATAATAGCACTGAGTTCAAGAATTTGATCATGGAAGAGTTCTGCAAAGACCATGGAATAAAGCAGGAATTTTCTGCTCCTGGAACTCCACAACAAAATGGAGTTGTTGAAAGAAAGAATAGAATTCTTATTGAAGCTGCACGAACTATGCTTGATAAAGCAAAGTTGCCAACCTACTTTTGGGCTGAAGCTGTGCAGACTACTTGTTTTACTCAGAATGCAACACTTATCAACAAGCATGGAAAAACACCATATGAGACGGTGAAGAAAAAGAAGCCAAATCTGAAGTATATTCATGTATTTGGATGCAAGTGTTTTGTTCTTAAGACTCATCCCGAACAGCTATCCAAATTTGATCTAAAAGCTGATGAAAGAATTTTTGTTGGATATCCACTCTCCACAAAAGCTTTCAGAGTCTACAATTTAAGAACAAGGGTTGTCATGGAATCTATCAATGTCTCTTTTGATGATAAGAAGATTACTGGACTTGAAGATTTCAATGATCATGATCAGCTGAGATTCGAAAATGAAGTTTTAAATTCTGATTATGTAAATCCTGAGAGTCTAAATCCTAATACTGCAAACTCTGATGGATTAAACTCTGATGTCATTGAAACTGTGGTGACTATGCCTAAGGAAGATGCACCTGTGCAGGGGAAGCATACTGAAATCCAACCACATCTCAAGAAGCATCAGAATCTATAACAGGCTCTTCAAGTTCTGATTCGTCAAGTTATGATGGGCCAAGTTCTGATAATTCTGGAAACTCATGTTCTGATATTTCCTGGAAACTCAAATTCTGAAGGATCCAACTCAGAGAGCATAATTTCAGGGGGAGCATCAGAAAATGTTGATAGAGACATCATGGATCATGGGGGAGCATCCAGTTCTAGAGAAAACCTTCCATCTGCAAGGAAGTGGACTAAAGCACATACACCTGACTTAATTATTGGAAACCCTGATGCAGATGTTAGAACTAGAACATCTACATCAAATGAATGTCTCTATCATTCTTTTCTTTCTCAGACTGAACCAAAGAAAGTGGAAGAAGCTCTTCAAGATGATGATTGGGTGCAAGCAATGCAAGAAGAGTTAAATGAATTTGAAAGAAATAAAGTGTGGACCCTAGTGCCAAGACCAAAGAACAGGTCTGTTGATGGTACACAGTGGGTGTTCAGAAATAAAACTAATAGTGATGGCATAATTACAAGGAACAAAGCAAGGCTGGTTGCAAAAGGATACTCTCAACTGGAGCGAATTGATTATGATGAAACATTTGCACCTATTGCTAGATTGGAAGCCATAAGGATATTTCTGGCTTATGCTGCTCACAAGAAGTTTAAAGTCTTTCAAATGGATGTGAAAAGTGCTTTTCTTAATGGAGAATTGGAAAAGGAAGTATATGTTGAACAACCTCCAGGCTTTGTAGATCCCAAATTTCTCAATCATGTCTACAGGCTTGATAAAGCACTTTATGGCCTTAAGCAAGCTCCAAGAGCATGGTATGAGACTTTAGCTCAATTTCTTCTGGAAAGTGGATTTAACAGAGGGACTATTGACAAAACATTGTTCTACTTCAACCATGTAAAGGACTTACTTTTGGTGCAAATATATTTTGATGATATCATTTTTGGTTCTACAAATGACAGACTTTGTAAGAAGTTTGCCAAGCTGATGCAGTCAAGATATAAGATCTTGAAATAAAAACAAATTTTATTAATATATCAAGAGAATACATTCATGAAATTTAAATTACATCAGAACTTGTACAAGATTTCCCTAAGCTGCTAAACCTAACATCAACAGCGAATGTCCTAAGCTAAGAAGCCTGACAAAGCTGATGATGAAGAAGAACAGGAAGAAGAAAAGAAATTATTTCATCTTCCTACTCTCGACAAAGAGAATAGCAAGTCGTATTATTTGCTCCTGCTTTCGAAGGCGACGAAGGTGAAGTTCTCTTCGAACTTCCACCAGATCACGTTTAATAGCCTCTGGAAATTGAATCCAGAGATTGTGAGGGATGTTGGCGATAGGGTATGGAGTTGGAATCCCATTTAAAAAGACATGTACAGTCTCATCGCCATAGTTGTAGAACCAGCCAAATGCAGCCATTTGTGGTGGTAAATATAAAACGAGAGCGAGTTTGTGATAAAAGAGTTGATGAGAAGGCTGATGTGAAGTGGTTGATTTTATAGGAAAAAGAATGCCAGGAGACGCAAAGAAATTTAATGCTGACAGGTAGAATTAATTCTACCTCGTCTCCCCAGACTTGAAAGAAGGAAAACAGTCATTGGAAGTATAAGTCAGGGTTAATGCGCACAACTAACAAGTAAAAAATTACTGTACGGGTATGTGAACCACTATCCCTAATGATATTGACTGTTAATATTCTACCCAAACATAGTCTGATTTAAACTGAAACTATTTTTAGATTTTAAGCACAAGTAAGTCAAGTAAAGATTCAGAATTGAATATCAGAACTTAGACTTATATCAGAACTTAACAGTTACCAGAACATAATTTCTTAACTCGAAAAATGAATGCCTATTTTAGTAAGTCCTCACACAAATTCTGATTTATATTCTTCAGAACTTAATCATCAAAACATGCAATCAGAACTTGTCCTCAGAATTTGTGCAATGTGACACAATAACTGTTCATCTAAAACAACATAGATCACCACAGTGATTTTCATCATTCATATGGAGTGGTTAGTGTGTGCATTAAGCTAAATATCAGACAAAGAGTAAAGTCTGATTCACTTCAGTATATCTTAGAAATAAGGCATAACTAAAACTTTGCTAAATAGCTGTCATTATTCTGAAACCTACTGTTGAATGAGTTCATGCTTGAGTCCACATAAACTATTTTGTGCTAATTTTATGCATCTTTTTAAATTCTATTTTACAGTGGCTTCTCAGTGTAAGTGAGTCACGACTGCTTATCAGAATTTATGCTATTATCAGAGTATTTCTCCAGTAATCATAGAGTGTGAAAAGTCACCAAGAAAATATTTTGCTTTTCTAATGCATATTTACTTAATACCAGCAATGCACTTGGGTTGTTCCTTCCACATTTTTACTCTAGATCTCAAAGGAGTGCATGATTTTAATCCATGATTATTTTCTTTTTCTTTTGATAAGAGAGGTTTACCAGCACTTAGTACATTCAACAGATTTACTAGCATCAGAACTTAACAGATAAGAAGCAATATTCTAGTTTGTAACTTAGTAATAAGATAGACCAAGTAAACTCAACTAAGCTCAATTATCAGAATTTGCTTGTGTCAATAGATTTCCACAGTAATAATTACTTCTTACATGGGATCCCTTGTTTATTGAAGAATACTAGGTTAGCATCTAGCACAGTTATCCTCATAGGATTGAATAGTTACCTAAACAGACATATCACTATCAGAGTTTAGAAACTTTTATCAGACAACAGTCAGTACTTAAACACATTTTTCAACTAAGCACAAAATACACAAAGAGATTAAATTCTGTAAATACTGATCATAAAGTCTGATGCATCAGAACAAAACTAAGCAGATTTAGAGAAAGAACCTGAAACCATTCCAAGTTCATTTACCAATCTTGTAAAAGTAGCTTCACATAATGGTTTTGTGAAGATATCTGCTAGTTGTTGATCTGTTGGAACAAAGTACAATTCTACTGTACCTTCATCCACATGTTCCCTAATGAAGTGGTACATGATGCTGATGTGCTTTGTCATAGAGTGTTGAACTGGATTACCTGTCATAGCAATAGCACTTTTATTATCACACTAAATAGGGATTTTGAAATATGTTAACCCATAATCCAGTAACTGATTCTTCATCCAAAGAATCTGTGCACAACAGCTTCCTGCAGCAATATATTCTGCTTCTGCAGTTGATGTGGAAATTGACTTTTGTTTCTTGCTAAACCAAGAAACCAATCTGCCTCCAAGAAATTGGCAGCTTCCACTTATGCTTTTCCTGTCAATTTTGCAGCCTGCAAAATCTGCATATGAGTAACCTATTAGTTTAAAATCTGATTCTCTGGGATACCACAATCCCAGATCAGCTGTGCCTTTAAGATACTTGAAAATTCTTTTCACAGCTGTTAAGTGAGGTTCTCTTGGATCTGCTTGAAATCTTGCACAAAGACAGGTAGCATATATGATATCAGGTCTACTAGCAGTTAGATAGAGTAGAGAGCCAATCATACCTCTGTAATCAGTAATATCTACTGATTTACCAGTATCCTTATCCAGTTTTGTTGCAGTGGCCATGGGAGTGGATGCACTTGAACAATCTTGCATTCCAAATTTCTTCAGCAAGTTTCTGGTGTACTTAGTTTGACAAATAAAAGTGCCTTCTTCATTCTGCTTGACTTGAAGGCCCAGAAAATAGCTAAGTTGCCCCATCATACTCATCTGATACCTTGACTGCATCAGTTTGGCAAACTTCTTGCAAAGTCTGTCATTTGTAGACCCAAAAATGATATCATCAACATAAATCTGGACCAGAAGTAAGTCCTTTCCATGGTTGAGGTAGAACAGTGTTTTGTCTATAGTTCCTCTGTTAAATCCACTTTCCAGAAGAAACTGAGCTAAAGTCTCATACCATGCTCTGGGAGCTTGCTTAAGTCCATAAAGTGCTTTATCAAGCCTGTAGACATAATCTGGATGTTTGGAATCTACAAAGCCTGGAGGTTGTTCAACATATACTTTCTCCTCCAATTCTCCATTGAGAAAAGCACTTTTCACATCCATTTGAAAGACAGTAAACTTTTTGTGAGCAGCATAAGCCAAAAATATTCTTATGGCTTCTAACCTAGCAACTGGTGCAAATGTTTCATCATAATCAATTCCCTCCTGTTGAGAATATCCTTTTGCAACCAGCCTTGCCTTATTCCTTGTAATTATGCCATCACTGTCAGTTTTGTTTCTGAATACCCACTTTGTACCAACAAAAGATCTATTCTTTGGTCTTGACAGTAGGGTCCAGACTTTGTTTCTTTCAAATTCATTTAACTCTTCCTGCATTGCTTGCACCCAATCAGCATCTTGAAGAGCTTCTTCCACTTTCTTTGGCTCAATCTAAGAGAGAAAAGAATTGTAAAGACATTCGTTTGAAGTACTTGTTCTAGTTCTGACACCTGCATCAGGATTTCCAATTATCAAATCAGGTGTATGTGATTTAGTCCACTTCCTTGCAGATGGAAGGTTTTCTCTATAACTGGATGCTCCCCCATGATCCATACTGTCTTCATTTTCATTTTCTGATGCTCCCCCTGAAACTATGCTCTCTGAGTTGGATTCTTCAGAATTTAGATTTTCAGAACTATCAGAACTTGGCTTATCAGAACTTGACGAATTAGAACTTGAAGAGCCAGATGTATGTTCTGATGCTTCTTGAGATGTGGTAAGATCTTGAGTATGCTCCCCCTGCATAGGTGCATCTTCCTTTGGCGTAGTCACCACAGTTTCAATAACATCAGAGTTTAATCCATCAGAGTTTACAGTATCAAGACTTAGACTGTCAGAATTTTCAGTATCAGAATTTGAGTCTTCATTTTCAAATCTCAGCTGATCATGATCAATAAAATCTTCAAGACCAGTAATCTTCTTGTCATCAAAAGAGACATTGATAGATTCCATGACCACTTTTGTTCTCAAATTATAGACTCTGAAGGCTTTTGTAGAAAGTGGATATCCAACAAAGATTCCTTCATCAGCTTTTAGATCAAACTTGGATAGCTGTTCAGGATGAGTCTTGAGAACAAAACACTTACATCCAAATACATGAAAGTATTTGAGATTTGGCTTCTTGTTCTTCACCATCTCATATGGTGTTTTTCCATGCTTGTTAATGAGTGTTGCATTTTGAGTAAAACAAGCAGTCTGCACAGCTTCAGCCCAGAAATAGGTTGGAAGCTTTGCTTCTTCAAGCATTGTTCGTGCAGCTTCAATGAGAGTTCTATTCTTCCTTTCAACAACTCCATTTTGCTGTGGAGTTCCAGGAGCAGAAAATTCCTGCTTTATTCCTTGGTTTTTGCAGAACTTTTCCATTATCAAATTCTTGAACTCAGTGCCATTATCACTCCTTATGGTTTTCACAGAATCTCTGACCAATTTATCCAGATGTTTGACATGATCAATCAAGATAGATGCAGTTTCACTTTTTGTGTGCAAGAAATACACCCATGTGTATCTGGTGATTTCATCCACTATGACCAACGCATATTTCTTCTTTGCAATAGACATGACATTCACCGGACCAAATAGATCAACATGTAGTAGATGATAAGGCTCAAGAATTGATGATTCAGTCTTGCTCTTGAATGAGGATTTTCTTTGTTTGGCCTACTAACAAGAATCACAAAGGCCATCAGGAGCAAATACTGACTTTGGCAGTCCTCTCACAAGATCTTTCTTGACTAGTTTATTTATATTGTTGAAATTTAAATGAGAGAGTTTCTTGTGCCAATTCCAGCTTTCTTCAATTGATGCTCTACTCATCAGACAGATTGCAGAACCATCAGTATTTGTTGAAAGCTTAGCTTCATAAATGTTACCACGCCTGTATCCTTTCAGAACAACTTTGCCTTTGGATTTACTCACAACTTCACAGTGTTCTTCAAAGAAATCAACATGATAACCTCTGTCACAGATTTGACTTATACTCAGCAGATTGTGTTTAAGTCCTGAGACCAGAGCTACTTCTTTAATGATGACATTCCCAAGATTGATATTGCCATATCCCAATGTTTTTCCAATGTTGCCATCTCCATAAGAAACACTTGGGCCAGCTTTCTCCACAAAGTCTGATAGCAGGGCTTTATTTCCAGTCATATGTCCTGAACATCCACTGTCCAGAACTAGAATATTTTTCCTGTTGCCCTGCAATCACAAAGACCACTAATGATTAGTTTTAAGGATCCAGACTTGCTTGGATCCTTTGGCCTTATAAAGTTTATTAACATTTGCAGCGGATTTAGCATCAGAGTTTATGTTAACATTTTTCTTATCAGAACTTACACTATCAGACTTTGAATCAGAATTTACACTAGAAGGAACAATGAAAACTTTCTTCAAAGAAGGTGTAACACCCCCAGATCCGGGGTCAGGGATCCGGGTCGTCACGGTCTTTCTTTCCACAATATCACTTCACTTAATTAATAATAATTAACCTTATGTTGTGACCCCACACTAACACACACCACCACCCGTTATAGTCTCAAAGATGAAATTGAAATAAGTACAAGTCTTTGAATCCACAATTTAAAAGTTATTACAACCCAAAATGATTACTTGATAAGTTTACAATTAATTGCCATTATCTGCCACAAGTTATAATTATACATAATTGATTCCCAAAAGTAGAAGGTCTGATCTACAGATAGATCTACCTCTGCAGCTATAGCGGCTATGATCTCAACGGGAAGGCGCAGGGCGCTTCCCACGCTCTTGCGCTGGGTCTGCTTGAGTCTGGCCATCTTTCCTAACTGTTGTTGTGTGATGAAGAAATAAAGCAAGAGTGAGCATTACAGCTCGCAAGATAATATATAGTGTAAACAATAATGCAAGTATCTAAATGGATAACTTACTAAAATCCTTTATCAAGTGTAAGATAATTACTTACTGGATATAAGAAAAAACAAGGGATGAAGTTACCAAATACTTCACTATACTTATATCATTTATAAAGCTACTTGAACTACCACTGTTCAAGGTATAAGGAGCTTTCAACAGTTCATCACATAGATGAGATTACAAGACAAGATTTGAATAGATTAAATCTTTGAAATATTATTGAATGAAATGAAGTTATGAGATATTTCATTAAGTCCCGATATATATATCTGCATATATATCTCTTTATACATTTCCTGAAAACCTCTATCATGTAAAGTATGAACAGAGTTTGTAACATCCAATGAATTTTTGGAAAGGAAAAGAATTGTGGCATAAACCCGATATCTTGCTGATCAGGCAAAGATACCAATAAGTAACCTTTTCTACTGTAGATGGATGAATTCCTCGCTGGTCATCACCCTGGTCGCATTCGGACCTCGCGCTAGACCGTTACCCAGCCACTCACGCGTGGATGGACTGTTACCCAGCCACTTACACCTTCATAGACCGTACCCCGGCCTGTCGCTTATGCTGACTCAATCAGATGGACTTACTTCCCGAACATTGGGCAAGTAATCAAATTGATGTCTCAAAACAGCAACCACGTTGCGAATATAAAATACACCACAGAGCCGGATTCCTCAGGTTTTGAGCGAGTATTTAAATCCCCTTGAAAGGAAGATCTTAAATATAAAAATGAGTTTTTGGATCCGCTCTAACTTTTAAAAAATCATTTTGAAGACTCGAAAACATTTTTAAGAATGTTTGGAGTAATGCTGATTTAATAAAGTAAATCAGTCCCAATATATTAGAAAACATCTGAATATTATTATTTAAATAACATTCCCATAAAGAATAATCTTTATAAAAATAATTGAAGTAGAAGTTGTAAAACTTATACTTGAAATGAATAGTAAATAACCAAAGATATACTTATACGAAAGTAATATCTTTATTTGAATAATCAAAAGTAAGTTTGATTATCGACACATTATTCTTTAATAAAATAAAGAATATTATTTAATAAATAAGCGGAGTCATAAGTCCTCAAATGAATATTCAAAATAATATTCATTAAATAAAATAAAGCGAGTCATAAGTCCTCGAATGAATATTCAAATTAATATTCATTAAATAAAATAAACGGAGTCATAAGTCCTCGAATGAATATTCAACTAATAATATTCATTGAATAAAATAAAGTTATCGAATAAACCTTATTCAATTAATAGTTTTGAAAACTATATCCATATATATATGAAAATATATATATATATATATATATATATATATATATATATATTATACTCGGGAACATCGACTCCCGGTTTAGAAAAATGTTCACCTTTGGGTCCCCTATACTAAGGGTATACGCAACTACTGCTTATCTCTAGCATAGGTATTATGCAACTAATAAGCATTTGAACCAACAGATATATAAATCAAGAATACGAAACATGCATGCATATATACCATATCACATGCTCCAATATATCGCAAGAATTTGCTAATAACAAATATGCATTTATCACAAGATCATGCATATACACATATACATCACAACAACAGTTATACGGGTAGAAAACTTGCCTGAGTGACTGGGGGTTACAAATGGCTTGGGATGAGTCTGGTAACCTATAAACAACATATAAGTTGGAATTAAACCAAAGTCACTTATAAATCTATACTTTAACCAATTTAGACTATAACGCTCGCTTTGCGCTTAACGATTCACTTAAGTCGCTCGAGTACCGTCGGCTCCACCATTTTTAATAAATTAACCATTATGAGTTTTAAGGCGATTCTTTCGCGAGTGTCTTACCAACTGCCTATTACACTTTACATAAATGTTTCATACTCCAATTAGTCCTTTAAGGTCTTTAACCTATGTTTCTAAAGTAAGGCGAGGGGTAATGGTTCGTTCACGAAACGTCGTTACTTAAAATGACCGTTTCTCCTAAACCGTACATCGGAATCAAACGAACCACATATCAAAACGAAGCTCGTAACATGAACTATCTAAAAATGGAAATGGTCAAAACCTAGCAGTGAGTTCACGAGTCCTAATGTTAAGAGCAAAAACAGTCTAAAGTAAATCAGACATTACGACGGCTATGTTTACGCTGATTTCCCAATTTAAAACACTCCAATTCAACCCACAATCAATCCACAATCACAACCCAATAAAAACTCCCTCCATACTTCATCATAACAGCCCCAACAACTCAACATTAACAATTTATACTTATTCTTAAACTTGAATTTAAAACTATACTTAAGTCCTTTAACTAATCAACAAGATTCAACATTCAATTCACTACAACTCCAACCCAAACTCTAAACCTACAAGCATCAAGCTACTCTTTTACCATAACAATCAAAATCATCCTAATATACAAAGTAAAGCTAGGGTTTGGAGATGTTATACCTTCCTTGAAGTGATTTGAGTAGCTAGGAAGCCTTAAGAAGCCTTGGGATGTTTTAGGGATGCTTGGATCTTAAAGGAAAAACAAGAAAAATCAAGTTAAAAATCTTGAAATCACTATTCATTATCTTCTTCATTGATTTCTTGGAGAAGATTGTGAATGATTTGGAGGCTTAAACTTATAGGATAGATATATCTATGCATAAGGAGTACTAGATAATTATCTTACCAATTAAGGAAGCTTGGAACTTGAATTTTGAATTTCTTCTTCTTGAAATGGAGAGAAAAGCCGAGAGCAATGGTTGAAGAAATGAAATGATTTTGTGTTTGTGATTTGTTTTGCCTAGCTTGGTTGCTTTTGATTTGTTTTTTGGTTAATTACCTTTTTAACCTTGAACTTTGTGTGGTTTTAAATCAACCACACCTCCTTCCCCTTATGTCATGCTTATGTCACCTTGTGATGTTATCCTCCCTCACTTGCCCTCTTCTTATTGGTTGGATGACCTCATCATCCCTAACCTCCTTGATTAACTCCTAATTGTTTGCCTAATGACCGCTGATCTGTTATACGGTTCGCTTAACTTTCGTTCTCGTTTCTCGTTTGAGGGATCATACCTGGGATCTTATTACTTGGGTTTCCTTAACCTTTCTCAATACATTATATTCCTTTTATGATCCTCTCTTATAATCCTTTAATTTAAATCCTTTTTATCATGTTACCTTATACTCAATTCTTTCTGTATCTAGTGGATTTCCGGGAAAAATCAAAGTGTTCGGAATTGGATTCTGACGATCTTTACATACACTTATATACAATATAGAGTACCAATAAAATCTCAGAATATCCATATAAGAACCCCTACATAGTGTGGCATGAAAAGTTTTCTTGTTCAGAAATATCAGCAAAAACACTATTCATAAGGGTTACAAAAAGTTCAAAATTTTGGGGTTATTACAGAAGGTTTTATTTGATAATAATCATAGTACAAACTATGATATTCCTTACAAGTATAAATGGAATGCCATAAACTACCACAATGAAAACAAGGATTTTGTGGTTTATATCTAACAGACTGACTCTTAACTCCTGATTTTGAAGGTAAGGAGTTTATGTTCTTATTCTTCCTGCAAAAAGAAGCCAGATGGTTAGAACTTCCACAGTTATGACACGTTTTCCTAGGAGCATCAGGAACAGGCTTATAATCTTTGCTTTTATTCACACCTTCCTTTCCATTCCTATTTTTCCTAGTGATTTTACCTTGTTTGCATCCTTAACATCTTTCAGCTTATGCTTAAGCTGCTTCTTAGTCATTAAGCCTATGTTTACTTCAGCTGTCTTTTCCTGTTTTAGTTTGTCAGAAGTTAATACCTCTTTAACTTCTGATTTCTCATTCTCAGACTTTATAGTTACAAACTTAACAGGTTTTAATTTTGGTTTTTTCTTAACAACAGGCTTAATTTCTACAGTTCCTTTATCATTCTTATCCTCTCCATAACCTAAGCCCTCTTTCCAATTTTCACTACTTAGAAAATTTTGAGTTGTTCTGCCAGAGTTAGTCCAAGTCCTGATAATCTCTCTTTCCTTTTCTAACTCAGTTTTTAGAGATTCATTCATTTTTAGCACTTCATCCCTAACATAAAAAGCATCATCTCTATCCTTCTGAGTTTGATGGAACATAACTAACTCTTTTTCTAAGAAATCATTTCTTTTCTTAAAAGCAAGATTTTCTGAAGTTAATCTTTCACATGTTAAAGTTTGATCTCTATAACTAAAAAACATGGTTTTAAGATATCTTCTCAACTCATTAATATCATCAGTATGAAAAGCATAAGTAGTCTGAGGTACCTTTGTTTCAGCAGCTTCAGAACTGCTCTCAGCACTTTCTTTATCAGCATTTGCCATCAAAGCGTAGTTCTCCTCACTTTCAGAGTCTGAGGTGTCTGTCCAGCTTTTCTTCTTTGTGACAAGAGCCTTGCCTTTGTCACCCTTCACTTTCTTGCAATCAGGAGATATGTGGCCTTTTCACCACAGTTATAGCATTTGACATTGGTATAATCTCCTCTACCAGACTTTCCTCCTCTGCCCTCAGATCTTCTGAAATTCTTCTTATCAGAACTTGTGCCTTTCCTAGAAAACTTCTTTCCCTTCCTGAACTTCCTGTATGCAATCTTTGTGATCCCTTTCACCATAAGAGCACACAGCTTCATCATCTCCTCATCAGCATCAGTCTCAGGCAAGCTTTCAGAATCTGAGTCATCATTACTTTCAGAACTTGATGACTCAGTATCAGACTTTGTGAAAAAAGCTTTACCCTTGTCTTTCCTTGAGGTAGCTACCTTGGGGGATTCTTCTTCAGCCTTAAGAGCAACTGTCCTTGACTTTCCTCCTTTCCTCTTGCTTCTTTGTTCCATCTCAAGTTCATGAGTCTTGAGCATTCCATAAATTTCATCAAGAGTTGTTTCATCAAGATTGTAGTTGTCTCTTATTGTTGTTGCCTTCAAATCCCAGCATTCAGGAAGAGCTAACAGGAATTTAAGGTTTGAATCTTCAAGATCATACTTCTTATCAACCAATGACAAATCATTCAAGAGTTTGACAAATCTATCATATAAATCAGTCAATGACTCATTTGCCTTTGAGTCAAAGTGTTCATACTCTTGAGTGAGTATTGTCTTCCTGTTCTTCTTAATTGTATCAGTTCCCTGACACCTTGTTTCCAGAGCATCCCATATCTCCTTAGCAGTCTTGCAGTTAATTACCCTATTTGACATTACATTATCAATGGCACTATGCAGTAAGTGTCGTACCTTAGCATCCTTAGCAATTGATGCGATATCTTCAGCAGTATAATCACTCTTCTCCTTTGGTACGATCTTTGCTGCTTCACCTGCAACTGCAACATCGAGCTTGGTTGGTTTATGAGGCCCTTCCTTGATTCTATCAAGATATTCTGGATCTGTTGCTTCTAGGAACATGGTCATCCTCACCCTCCATATGGGATATTCAGATGGTCTTAGTATGGGAACTCTGACGGTCTCATACCGACTTTGAATTTGTGTCTTTGGTGGTTCTTCAGTTTTGGTAGGCTTAGTTGGAGTTTCTGTGTCAGACATGATTGTGTTTGGATCTTTAACTGTATGTGCGTTAACAGATCGGCTCTGATACCACTTGTTAGGTCACACACACTGTAGAGGGGGTGAATACAGCGTAAAGTACAATCAAATCGAACTTTAATATCTCAAGTAACAGAAAACAAACTTTATTGAAACAATAAACTCTGTTACAGTATGGAACTGTTACCTCTCAGTGATGAACAAATATCACGAGAGCTGCTAGGGTTACAATGAATAATCTTCTCGAATATGATAACACTTATAGTGTAAATCCTATGTCTGTGTTTATATACTACACAGTTAAAAAATAATCGCTAATTGATATGGAATATAGTTCTGCTTCCTAAAATATATCAATCAGATATCTTTTCTTCCAAGTATTCCATTCTTCATAGAATTCCTTCTTCATGCATATCTCTTCTTATGTTTATCTCGATCTTCTTTCCTTTAATCAACTACTGTCCTTATCTGAATGTACTCCAGCACTTAAGTTCTGATATCCATCTTCTGATGATTATCTCCTGATAATATAAGTACTGATATCCTTAAGTCCTGACTTCCAGTAAGTACTGATTTATCCTGTTTAAGTAAGATCTGAAAACTAAACATAAATCATATTAGTCATGACATTATCAAATATATCTAACATAACTTCTCCGCTATTCTTAGCAAGTCAGAAGCCCCATCAAAACTTCACTTCATTCAGGGCTTTCTTACTAGTTCTGATATTGGGTACGCTCTGACCGAACCAAATGAAGTCTCTGGTACTCAAGTGCTGGAGTTTTGGAGAAGCGGAGTATATGATGATATGAGAGGTATGTGGTATGAGAGGTCATTGGCAAAACTGGGTCAGTTGAAGAGATCTTACATAAGGAGGGAATGGAGTTTCTTCTTTGACTGTATAACCAAGGCTTTTGCAAACAAATGTTCTAATTTTGATGTAATCCCCATATTCAGATAACAAATCGGGTATGCTCTCATAAATCAAACTGGTTTTGATTATGCAAGTGCTGTCTTAGGTTTTATTGGGGATAGAATGACAGAAGGCAGAAATATTGTTTACTTTGCTAGATTCTGTCAGCTTATCTATAGTTTTTGTTGTGAGATAAGCCCCAATCAACTAGTGAATTAATTTCATCATTCAGACTAGCTAAAAGAGCTTTTAATGACTTATTATCTACTGATAATAAGAAGGCTGTGTTACGACCCCTCCTAGTTCCTTTATCTGTCAAACAAGCCTTAATAACCTACGATCCAGTTAAATACACTGAATTATATCCTGATGTCCAACCATCAGAACCTCATCCATCAGCACCTACCACCTCTACAAAAACACCTCAAACTTCTCAACCTCAACCTTCAGATCCTACAGTGAAGCCTTCATCTTCCAAACCCAAGAGGACTAAGAAAGTACCTCAGCCTCAACAGAAAAGAAGGAGAATTATTCTGCGAGATGAATCAGATGTTGAGGAACAGGTTCCCATATCAGAACCTGTTGTTGTAGAAGCTGAGAAGGTTTCTTCTCAGAAAGATACTGTAACTGGGAGTTCTAGGCCCCTCAAAAGGCTTAGAAAGTTAAATTCTAATGATAAAGCTCCTACAGTGTCTCCACTGTTGAAGAAATTAAAGAAACAGAGAGCTCACAGGGACATAGTTGAGTCAGATTCAGAGGATGTAGTGGAAGCAGCTAAGGAAGGGGATCAGGAATCTCTGATCTCAACAGAACCAATTGTTATTGAATCACTTCCTTCTGCACAACCAGAAACTGCTCAAGACAGAATGACTATACCTCCTATGTCACCTATAATTGATTTAGTATATACTGAAGAACCATGTACAAGTGCTGAAATTGATATTCATAACTTGATTGTGCCTGAGGTTTTGTACTTGGAAGCTCCACCAATTCAACTCACTCCACTAACAACATCACTTTTGGATGTTGATCAGAACCTGGCTGCATATCAGAATTTAGAGGATGATGTTGAAGCCTCTATAGCCTCGCATACTGTTATTTTATCAGAGGATGTTGATACTGCAGGATCTACAAGTTTTGATGCTGCCAATGAAGAAACTATTGGTGAAGCTGCTGCTAATTTAGATGCTGATGCAGCTGGTCCATCAGGACATGCACCTCAACAAACGGTTAATAAAGCTGATTTAGTTAAGAAGTTTGTTACAGGGGAAGCACCAGTACCTTGAAGTGAAACTCCTAGAGGAAAGGAGTGGACTAAGGAATGGAACACAGTTAGTTTTGTTCCTTCTGAAAAGATTCTTGCCGAGCATCTGGCAAAAGCTGATGAAATGCTGATAAATGATGATTTCAAGGCACAGCTGAGAGTTACTGCATTGAGTACTAGGCACCTTCAGGGTCCACACTCAACAACTCATGCCAAGGTGAACAAATTCAAGAAACCTTGATCCAGCAAGATATGAATGTGAAACTTGAAAAAAACAGATTTTTCAAGCCAGCCTTTGACAGAATTGCCTACATTAAGAAAACTCAGGAGAAGCAACAAACTCAAATTGATGAAATTCTGAAGAATCAAGCTTCTCACCAAAATCAACTCAATGAATCCAATCCTCAGTGGAATTGCTTGTCTCTCTTCTTTTACCTGCTGATGCCAAAAAGGGGGAGAAAGTGATTAAGTCCAAATGCAAATCTATTCAGACACTGAAGGGAAATGATGATGGAAATGATGACCAGGGAAACTCTAACAAAGGTAGAGGTCAAGGTCAAGGCTAAGGATTTTCATCAAGTAAAGCTATAATTACAAGTCAAGGAACAAGTTCTGATACTGGGAGAAGAATAAGTTCTGATACTGGTAAAAGGATAAGTTCTGGTGAACATCTAGAACTTGATGAAGAAATTTCAAAGGAGTTATTTCTTAAAGAAAATCCAGGAATGGATTTTGTGAGTCTAAAGGAAGAAGAAGCTAGACTCAAAGCAGAAGGTGTCAAGACAAAATCTAAAGCTTCTGTTGTTGAAAATAAATTTCCAAAGTCTAAGGGTATTGTGATAAAGGAAAGAACAAATTATGAGGCAACCAAAGCCAAATCACAAGTGGAAATTGATCCAAGGTCCAAGGGCAAAGAAAAAGTTGATGAACCTGTAAAGGTTTATATGCCAGTCATGGATGAAGAAATAACTGATGAAGATGCTAGACTTACTCTGATGACAAAGAAGATTTCTCAAACAACCTCTGACATGGCTCATGTTGTTCAGAGTCAAGATGTAATAAGTTCTGATATGACAGAGAAGCAAGAAACCTCTGACATAGCTCAAGTTGGCTTGATATCAGAAGATAAGGAAAAGGAAACCTCTGACATTGCTCATGTTAAACCTTCAAAGATACTCCTACCAGGATTCACCAAAGCTAAACAGGCTTAACCTTTGAAGACTGCAACAAGTGGTTTTGAAGCAAGAGTTGTTATAGGAAAGGAAGCAAGAGATAAATCTGGATTGGGTAGTTCTGATGAAAGAAGAGTACATAACACTACCAATGATCCAACTTCCTTAAGTGAACCAGGTATTGAAGCAACTCCTGAAAGATTGAATCAACTTGAATCTGTACATATGGTTTACCATTCTGTTTTGAAAGAACATATCTTGTTATATTTTATGACAGATGGAAGGGTATTCCATATTAGGTAAAATGCTACTTCATTGAAGTATTTTAAAGAACTGGAACATGTTCTATTCCTACTTCAAGTGAAAGACAGATTAACAGATAGTGCTGCAGGTTATTTGAAGTCTCAAATTTAAAGACATAAGAAGCTTTACTCTGTAAAGTCTGACAGCACATACTATCCCAAGTACAGAGATCACAAAGGTGATATTGTCGAAATGAAGCCTAACACTGCTAAGATCATAACTACTTTTCTGGGTTATAAGGTTGTGGAATTCAATCTAGAGTCTGACAAGGCATATCTGATCAGACTAGATCAGGAGATAAGAAAAGCTAAGATAAATAATCTCAGAGCAATTATATTTCAAACTGGTGAAGATACAGCTGAATTGATAAATGCTAAAAGGAGGATGGTCAATGAACTTGAATATGCTGAGAGATGTTTGTTGAAGAACTATCTTAGAACAACTCCTGATATCAAAGAGATCAGAAATTGAAGCCAAGTCAAAGATCTACAACTTCTTAAATTCTGAAGTGTATACAGACTGAAGTTGTTATCAAACCTTAAGATGGTAAAGCTAAAAGGACTGTAAGTTGTAGTTATTTAGTCAAATTCTCATGCATTTGTACTTAATGTTTTTGACATCATCAAATATTTGTTGAACTTGTATATTATGCTAATTGACAAGTTGAGGGAGATTGTTAGATATATTTGATAATGTCATGTGTAATATGATTTGTGTTTAGTTTTCAGATCTTACCTAACAGGACAAATCATTACTTAACTGGAAATCAACACTTATACTAAAGACAGAACTTAAGATATCAAAACTTAAGTTATCAGAACTTAAGTTATCAGAAGATATTTATCAGGAGATAATATCAGGACTTAAGATGACTTTCAGATAAGGCAGGCGGCTGATTGAAAGGAAAGAAGATCGAGACTAAGACAGAAAGAAATATGCATGAAGAAAGAATTCTACGAAGAATAGAATACTTGGAAGAAAAGATAACTAGTTGATATATTTTAGAAAGCAGAATTATATTCCATATCAATTAGAGCATTATCTTGTAACTGTGTAGTATATAAACACAGACATAGGGTTTACACTATAAGTGTTATCATTATTGAAGTTATTATTCTTTGTAACCCTAGCAGCTCTCGTGATAATTTGTTCATCACTGAGAGAGGACAGTTCCATATTGTAACAGAGTTTATTGTGTTGAATAAAATCTGTTTTTTGTTACTTGAGTTCTTATATTCGATTTGATTGTAGTAAGCACTATATTCAACCCCCTTCTACAGTGTGTGTGACCTAACAACTATGTTTCTGGAAGCTACAGATCCAGAATACCTTGACAGAATTTATGAAGGACTGCATAAGCCAACCAAGCTCTCTGTTATAGTTGTAGATCAGCCAGCAAAGACCATACCAAAGGAGAAAAGTGAATACACAGCTGAAGATATCTCATCTATTGCCAAGGATGCAAAGGTAAGGCATTTGCTGCATAGTGCCATTGATAATGTCATGTCAAATAGGGTAATTCAATGCAAGACTGCAAAGGAGATATGGGATGCTTTGGAGACAAGGTGTTATAGAACTGATGCAATCAAGAAAAACAGGAGGGCTATACTCACTCAAGAGTATGAGCACTTTGACTCAAAAAGTGATGAGTCATTAATTGACTTATATGACAGGTTTGTCAAACTCTTGAATAATCTATCACTGGTGGACAAGGAATATGACATTGAAGATTCAAATCTAAAATTCCTTTTAGCTCTTCCTGAAAGTTGGGATTTGAAAGCTACTATTATAAGAGACAACTATGCTCTTGATGAAACAACTTTTGATGAAATTTATGGAATGCTCAAGACTTATGAACTTGAGATGGATCAAAGAAGCAAGAGATATGGGAGAAAGTCAAGGACAGTTGCTCTTAATACTGAGGAGGAATCCCCCAAAGTGGATGTATCAAAGAAAGGAAAAGGAAAGGCTCTCATCATAAAGTCTGATTCAGAATCATCAAGTTCTGATGATGATGATTCAGAAACTGAAAGTCTACCTGAAGTAGATGCTGATGAAGAGATGATGAAGCTGTGTGCTCTTGTGGTGAAGGGTATCACTAAAATAGCCAACAGGAAATTCAGAAGGGGAAAGAAGTTTTCCAGGAAAGGTAGAAGTTCTGATAAGAAGGGCTTCAGAAAATCTGAAGGCAAAGGAGGAAAGTCTGACAGAGGAGATTACTCAAATGTTAAATGCTACAACTGTGGTGAGAAAGGCCACATATCTCCTGACTACAAGAAAGGAAAGAGTGACAAAGGCAAGGCTCTTATCACAAAGAAGAAAAGCTGGACAGACACCTCAGATTCTGAAGATGAGGAGAACTATGCCTTGATGGCAAATGCTGATAGCAGTTCTGATGCTGCTGAGTTAAAGGTACCTCAAACAACTTATGCTTTTCATACTGATGATATTACTGAGTTGAGATTATATCTTAAAACCATGTTTATTAGTTATAGAGATCAAACTTTAACATGTGAGAGATTAACTTCTGAAAATCTTGCTTTTAAAAAAAGGAATGATTATTTAGAAAAAGAGTTAGTCATGTTCCATCAAACTCAGAAAGATAGAGATGATGCTTTCTATGTTAGAGATGAAGTTCTAAAAATGAATAAATCTCTAAAAACTGAGTTAGAAAAGGAGAGAGAGATTATCAGGACTTGGACTAACTCTGGCCGAACAACTCAGGATATACTAAGTAGTGGGAATTGGAAAGAGGGCTTAGGTTATGGAGATGAGAAAAGTGAAAAAGGAACTAAACAAGTTAAGCCAATTATTTTTAAACAGGCTACTACGCCAAAGGTAAATCCTGTTAAGTTTGTAGCTAAAACTGTAAAGTCTGATTCTAAAAAGATGAAAGATATTGAGACAGAAGTAATAGAAGAGTCAACTTCTGACAAATTAGAACAGGATAAACCAACTGAAGTTAACATAAGCTTAATGACAAAGAAGCAGCTTAAACATAAGCTGAAAGAGATTACTAGTGTAAACAAGGTAAAAGAAGATAGGAATAATAGGAATGGAAAGGAAGGTGTGAATACAAGCAAAAATTATATGTCTGTTTCTAATGCTCCTAGAAAGAAATGCTATAACTGTGGAAACTCTAACCATCTGGCTTCTTTTTGCAGGAAGAATAAGAATATAAACTCCTTACCTTCTAAGTCAGGAGTTAAGAGTCAGTCTGTTAGGTTTAAGCCACAAAATCCTTGTTTTCAATGTGGTAGTATATGGCATTCCATTTATACTTGTAAGGAATATCATAGTTTGTACTATGATTATTATCAGATAAAACCTTCTGTGAAGAAAGTTGCTTTAATTCCTTCTAGTGTGAAGTATGATGCAAAGTCTGATACTGTAAAATCTGATAAGAAAAATGTTAGCATAAACTCTGATGCTAAATCCGCAGCAAATGTTAACAAACTTAAAAAAGGCCAAAGGATCCAAGCAAGTCTGGGTCCTTAAAACTAACCATTAGTGGTCTTTGTGATTGTAGGGCAACATGAAGAACATCTTAGTTTTGGATAGTGGATGTTCAGGACATATGACTGGAAATAAAGCCCTGCTATCAGACTTTGTGGAGAAAGCTGGCCCAGGAGTTTCTTATGGAGATGGCAACATGGGGAAAACTCTGGGATATGGCAAGATCAATCTTGGGAATGTCATCATAATGGATCAGTAGCTCTAGTCTCAGGACTTAAACACAATCTGTTGAGTATAAGTCAAATCCGTGACAGAGGTTATCATGTGGATTTCTTTGAAGAACACTGTGAAGTTAAAAGTAATTCTACAGGCAAAGTGGTTCTGAAAGGATACAACCATGGTAACATTTATGAAGCCAGACTTTTAACAAGTATTGATGGTTCTGCAATCTGTCTGTTGAGTAGAGCATCAATTGAAGAAATCTGGAATTGGCACAAGAAACTCTCTCATTTAAATTTTAACAATATAAATGAGCTTGTAAAGAAAGATCTTGTGAGAGGACTGCCAAAAACACTATTTGCTCCTGATGGCCTTTGTGATTCATGTCAGAAGGCAAAATAAAGAAAATATTCTTTCAAGAGCAAAACTGAATCATCAATTCTTGAGCCTTATCACCTACTGCATGTTGATCTATTTGGTCCAGTCAATGTCATGTCTATTGCAAAGAAGAAATATGCTATGGTTATAGTGGATGAGTTCACAAGATACACTTGGGTTTATTTCTTGCACAAGAAGACTGAAACAACATCTACTCTAACTAATCATGTCAAACAGTTGGATAAATTGATCAAAGATTCCGTTAAAATCATAAGGAGTGGTAATGGCACTCAGTTCAAGAATTCAATCATGGAAGAGTTCTGCAAAGATCATGGAATCAAACAAGAATTTTCTGCACCTGGAACTCCACAGCAAAATGGAGTTGTAGAAAGAAAGAATATGACTCTCATTGAAGCTGCACGAACAATGCTTAATGAAGCAAAGCTTCCAACCTATTTTTGGGCTGAAGCTGTGCAGACTGCTTGTTTTACACAAAATGCTACACTCATAAACAAGCATGGAAAAACACCATATGAAATGGTGAAGAAAAAGACGCCAAATCTGAAATACTTTCATGTATTTGGTTGCAAGTGTTTTGTTCTTAAGACTCATCCTGAGCAGCTGTCAAAATTTGATCTAAAAGCTGATGAAGGAATTTTTGTTGGATATCCACTTTCCACAAAAGCCTTCAGAGTCTACAATTTAAGAACAAGGGTTGTCATGGAATCTATCAATGTCTCTTTTGATGATAAGAAGATTACTGAACTTGAAGATTTCAATGATCATGATCAGCTGAGATTTGAAATGAAGATTTATATCCTGATTCTGGAAATTCTGATGACTTATATCCTGATCCTGAAAGTTCTGATGGATTAAGTTCTGATGTCATTGAAACTGTGGTAACAACTCCAAAGGAAAATGCACCTGTCCAGGGGGAGCAAGCTGAATATCCTACCACATCTCAAGACTCTCGAGAAGCATTAGAACCTGTCACTGGCTCTTCAAGTTCTGATTCATCTAGTTCTGATGAGCCAAATTCTGATAATTTTGGAAGCTCTGATTCTTCAACTCCTGAAAAATCAAACTCAAATTCTAAAGTCTCAGAGAGCATAACTACAGGGGAGCATCAGAAAATGCTGATGGAGACAACATGGATCATGGGGGAGGATCCAGTTCTAGAGATCAACTTTCATCTGCAAGGAAGTGGACTAAAGCACATACACCCGATTTAATCATTGGAGATCCTGAAGCAGGTGTCAGAACTAGAACTACAACTTCAAATAAATGTCTCTATCATTCTTTTCTATCTCATACTGAACCAAAGAAAGTGGAAGAAGCTCTTCAAGATGCTAATTGGGTGCAAGCAATGCAGAAAGAGTTAAATGAATTTGAAAGAAAAAGTCTGGACCCTAGTGCCAAGACCAAAGAACAGATTAGTTATTGGTACAAAATGGGTGTTCAGAAACAAAACTAACAGTGATGGCATAATTATAAGGAATAAAGCAAGACTGGTTGCTAAAGGCTACTCTCAACAGGAGGGTATTGATTATGATGAAACATTTGCACCAGTAGCTAGATTAGAAGGCATAAGGATCTTTTTGGCTTATCCTGCTCACAAGAAGTTTAAAGTATTTCAAATGGATGTGAAAAGTGCTTTTCTCAATGGAGAATTGGAAGAAGAGGTATATGTTGAACAACCTCCAGGCTTTGTAGATCCTAAATTTCTCAATCATGTCTACAGGCTTGACAAAGCACTTTATGGCCTTAAGCAAGCTCCAAGAGCATGGTATGAGTCTTTAGCTTAATTTCTTCTAGAAAGTGGATTTCATAGAGGCACAATTGACAAGACTTTATTTTACCTCAACCATGGAAAGGACTTACTTTTGGTACAAATATATGTTGATGATATCATATTTGGTTCTACTAATTCCTAACAGTGTGAGAAGTTTGCAAAGCTAATGCAGTCGAGATATCAAATGAGTATGATGGGAGAACTCAGCTATTTTCTGGGCCTTCCAGTCAAGCAACTGAAGAAGACACTTTTATCTGTCAATCCAAGAACACCAGAAATTTACTAAAGAAATTTGGAATGCAAGATTGTTCAACTGCATCCACTCCCATGGCCACTGCAACCAAGTTAGATAAGGATACTGGTAAATCAGTAGATATTACTAACTACAGAGGTATGATTGGCTCCTTATTCTATCTAACTGCAAGTAGACCTGATATCATTTATGCTACCTATCTTTGTGCAAGATTTCAGACTGATCCAAGAGAACCTCACTTATTAGCTGTGAAAAGAATTTTCAAGTACCTTAAGGGTACAACTGATCTAGGATTATAGTATCCTAGGGAATCAGATTTTAAGCTAATTGGTTACTCAGATGCAAATTTTGCAGGATGAAAAATAGACAGGAAAAGCACCAGTGGAAGCTGCCAATTTCTTGGAGGCAGATTGGTTTCTTGGTTTAGCAAGAAACAAAAGTCAATTTCCACTTCAACTGCAGAAGCATAATATATTGCTGCAGGAAGATGTTGTGCACAGATTCTTTGGATGAAGAATCAGTTACTGGATTATGGGTTAGAATTTTCTAAAATCCCTATTTACTGTAATAATCAGAGTGCTATTGCTATGACAGGTAATCCAGTTCAACACTCAATGACAAAGCACATCAGCATTAGGTACCATTTCATAAGGGAACATGTGGATGAAGGTACTTTGGAATTACATTTTGTTCCAACAGATCAACAGCTAGCAGATATCTTCACAAAACCACTATGTGAAGCTACTTTTATAAGATTGGTAAATGAACTTGGAATGGTTTCAGGTTATTTCTCTAAATCTGCTTAGTTTTTATTCTCATGCATCAGACTTTATGATCAGTGTTTACAGATTGTATTATCTATATGTAATCTGTCCTTAATTTGAAAATTCATTAAATACTGATTGTTATCTGATGTGGATTTATATACTCTGATAAGTGTTTTGAATGTTGTGTGACTATTCAATCCAATAAGGATAACTGTGCTATATGCTGACCTAGTAGTCTTTAACATACTAGAAATCCCATGTTTGAATTAGTTGTTTATGTGGAAACTCATTAACACCAGCAGATTCTGATATTGAGCTTAGTCAAGTTTACTTTGTGTATCTTATTACTAAGTCACAAACTAGATTCTTGTTTCTTATCTGTCAAATTCTGATGTCAGTAAACCTTAAGAATGAACTAAGTGCTGATAAGTCTCACTTATCAAAAGAAAAGAAAAGAAAAGAATAAAAGCCAGGTACTCCTTTGAGATCTAGAGTAAAAATGTGGAAGGGAAGACCCACGTGCATTGCTGGTATTAAGTTATATGCATTAGAAAAGCAAAAAAATTTCTTGGTGACTTTTCACACTCTATGATTACTGGAGAAATACTCTGTTGATAGCATAAATTCTGATAAGCAGTCATGACTCACTTACACTGAGAAGCCACTATAAAAAGGAATTTCAAAAGATGCATAAAATGAGCATAAACAGTTGAGGTGGACTCTTGCATAAATTTGTTCTATAGTAGACTTCATGACTGATGACAGATTTTAAACATTTTTCTTAGTTATGCCTTATTTCTAAGATGTACTGAAGTTTATCAGACTTTAATCTTTATCTGATATTTTGCTGAATGCATACACTTTTACTCCATATAAATGATGAAAATTACTATGGTGATTAAGTTGTTTTTGACAAACAGTTAAGTGTCATTTGCATAAATTTTGAGGACAAGTTCTGATGGAAGTTCTGATGATTAAATTCCGAAGAAAACAAGTCAGTATTGTGGCGCCCTCCAAACCCGGGTCAGAAGTTTGGGGTCCACAACACATACACAATATATAACTCTGTAAAAGAGATATTATTTATAATGACCCTGCTTCACAAAACCACGGATCATAACAGGTTAAAGTATGAAAACAAGCCACAACCTTAAATTTTATTATAACGTACCAAATTTCCCTTTAATTTAACTTACAACTGATAATAAAAGTATTCTTACAATTTGACTATCTTTCTACCCCATGAAGCTTCTGCTAGCTCGATCCAACTCAACTGGAACCTTAGCCCACACTTTGGACTGGGGAAACTTCATTATCATCCATATCCTCTTCAACTGTAATATATATAAAAAAATTCGCAAGAGTGAGCTAACTAGCTCAGCAAGTCATGATAATGATAACTGAGGTTAAACAATGATCAAATGAAATAATTCAAAGGAAACAAGTTTCTTTTTAACTAATCATTAGAATTGGATATTCATTTTAAGTTTTAAAAACCAAGGTTAGGCTGCTGATCAGTCATGCACTAACCCCGAGCAAGCACACATCACTGCTCTAATTACCGGATCCAAGGCACACATTGGCCTAACTTGACCATTGGTATGGTCTAACCACGAATCTGGTCCACTTATATAAAACTATCCAATCCTAAAGCAGTTCAATATGATAAACGATATAATTCAATAAAACAAGTTCATAATCAACGATGGTTAAACACTTGAATAAAAGCATAAGGAAACTTATGGATATCTCAAGGTATATCAGGGTATGTGTAAGAAACGGTTTTCAGTTTGTACAAGGGTCAGGTATCAGACCAGTAATGATTTTTCAGGATATGATTCTTTGATGTTATTAAGAATGATTAGAGTATAAAAGTTTCTGTGTTTTCAAATCATTCTCTTTCAGTGTTTGGTGTTTGGTAGTTATACCTTTGGGGAGTAGTATCATATTTATGTGATTTGGTATTTGAGGATCCACAAAGGATGGTTTACAAAGAATAAGGCTTACGGCTCAAGATCAAGAAAATCAGGGTTCGAGGTTAAATGGTTTGAAGCTCTTACAATATAAAACAGGAGTTATTTTGTATAATAGCGACATGTTATAAAACAGTTCGAAAACATTGGTAATATATATATCTTGAAGCAAAGTTCAGAAGTACTTGCCTCACAAAGCTTTACAACTATTACTGATCAACTCTGAGCCGACTTTGCGGCTCAGGCTCTAACATCCAACCACTAGATCCCATTGGATTCAACTTCGACAATTAGGTCTTTCTGTAGAAACTCTACTGAGCTCGTCGACTGACCACTAGGTTATCTTTAGTCCATCTTCCACTTTCAGGTTCCCGACTATAACCTACAGGGTCGAAATACCCTACGTTAGATGTCTAGGTATGCTTGACATATCCTCGATACTAATTCCTACCCAACGATATTCAAACCCAACTCGTAATTATTCATATTAGAATAACACAGTCAACAATTAGGGTTCATATTCTCGAAATCAATTCAGTATTCGTTTTTAGAAAATACGTATACTCGTCATTTTTCAAAATTAGGGTTACTGCGTTCCGGACAAAATATACAACACAACATACAATCAGGTTCTGTACAAAACATACGAATAAGTATTTACTTATACTCGCTCGACGTCCCGATAATCTTCGGATACGCTCCCGTATTTCTGTAATTCAGTTTTCCAAAAATCGGGCAGCGTTCCCTTTGTTTATCGGACTACCCGTCGAAACATCATCGACGTCAATAACAACAAATCACAACCCAGTCACCACAACCAATATTCATAAATTCCCAAGCACCAATTTAATACTATTATCAATTATTGTTCGCACTTTACATTTAATTCACATTTTATTTTCATTTACTAATTTAGGACTCAGAATATGATCATCACAGTCCACCATTGGCTCGCCGAGGCTCATCGCCGACGGCGGTGAAAATTCGCGGGTGCTCGTGTTCTTCGGGTTTCCATCACAAATTTCCACCGATTAAACTTAATTTACCCGCACAAAATATATTTATTTCACAAAATTTACTCAACCATTTTCTGCAGAAAATAATTAAACAAAAAATTGCAATCAGAATCACGGAACCAAGGTAACACGAACATGAATTAACACACTGCACACAACACACACGCGCCATACGCGCACAATACACACACAACAACACTTTGTACGCACACAGTACACATCACACACACAACTACGAACGGGAACAAGCCGGAATAACAGTGAACCAAGGCGGCAACTCAGGGTCAGGGAGCACATGTATCACAAAAGCGAATATATACACACAAGCACACATGTATATACATACTGCAAGAAAAATGAACCGGAGTTCACAACCGGAAAAATCGAACACCGGCCGGAGCTTACCGGAAAAACAAAACAACGGTGGAAACCGAGCGGAATCAGGGCAGGAACGGAAAAGAAGAAGAAACAGAATAAAAAGGGAGGAGAGAAATCGAGAATAAGGGAGATGGAGACACAGGCAAACAAAGAGAGATCATGGAAGGGAAATGAAACCGCAGTGGTGGAAAGATGAGGGGAGTTTTCTATTTATTTATTTTATTTTATTTTATTCCTACCCCAATCATTGCATAACACATGTATGTAAAGTAACAGAAATTGGACAAGTATCCAAATAAATCGATCTAAGCTTTCTGTGACCCGGTTTTTATCCCGTAATTGAATTCTAATGGATATATTTGCAACTAAAAATAACCCAAAAAAATTGCCAAACTAATTTTAAAATTTCCGGAATAAATAAAAACTAATAAAATAAAATTTTCAAAATTTTCAAACCATTTTTGAAACGCAATTCGTACCCGCATTTCAGAATTAACGAACCGAGCTGCACTCACAACAAATTCAGAAAATCACAAAAATAGTCTTATAATGTTATAAATATCCAGAAGTTTATAAAAATATAAATTTCATAATTTTAAAATAATTTCTGAAACGTAATTTATACTCGCTTTTAACGAATAAACGAAATAATGCGCGGGTGAAATTAATCTCAAAAATTCCCAAAATAATTTTAAAATTCTCGGAATATTCCAAACTTAAATAAATATGAGTTTCATAATTTTTGAAGAATTCTGGAATTAAATACAAATTTTACAATTATATGTAATCAGAAAATCATACAGGGTTAAATAATTGATAGAATATTGATTTCTAAATTTTGTAAAATCCCAAAAATAATTATTGAAATTATAAAGTCATAAAACTAATTTTAGAGACAATCCAAATATTTACTGATTTAAAACTATAATAAAATCACCTTTAAGAGTAAAACAGAACAATATAACTCAATCTTTATCTACACATTTCAATCCTTTACACCCATAAATCACAGAAAAATAGTATATATCAAACTACTACTGCCAAAACCAAGACACATATTTTATTTAGTTAATATTCCATAATTACATATTTAAATAATTCGAAAATACACGAGTCGTTATAAGTATTTGTATGAAGAATCACAGAAAAAGATATTCACTGTTTGAGTACAGAAGCCATGTTCTGATGACTGTTGAAATCTGATATAAGTTAAGTTCTGATATTAAATCCTGATGGAATCTTTGATGCTTACGTGGCATTTTTCTTTACTTGACTTATTTGTGGTAAAATCTGAAACAATCATATTTAAATCCGAATAAATTTGGGTGAGATAAAAAGAGTCATAATCATTATGGGTTAGTGGTGCCCATTAACTCCTGCTCTAACCGTTTATTGACTGTTCACACGGTGCCAGATGTAAAGTGTATATCATGCTTCAAAAATATAATCGTTGAGTGGAGAGAGTATATATATGGGAGTTAAAACATTTTCTAATCTTTTACTTACTTTTCTATTTTTGATCTCTCTTATTCTCTCTCTCTCTCTCTAATATTCTTTGAAGCATTTTCTTTCAGGATTTTTAACAAACACTTTGCAAGCACTCTCTTTCTCACCTAATTTCATATAGAGATGGCACCAAAAGACGTAATTTTCAATGAAGCTAAGTTTGTTCCTAACAACTACTCCGCCATTCTTAGCAAGGCTGAAGCTCCATCGGAACTTCACTTCATTCAGGATTTTCTCGCTAATTCTGATATTGGGTATGCTTTAACCCAACCTGAAGTAATATTTGGAACCCAAGTGCTGGAGTTTTGGAGAAGTGGAGTGTATGATTATGGTGGTGCTTAAGGGTCCCCAAGTATTATCTTTTCATCAGGGAAGGATGAGCATGTCGTGACATTGGCCACGGTTCGACAAGCACTGCGGCTGCCTGAGAACTGCGTTTACTCTACTGTTGAGGAGCCAGTTCTTCAAAATATGATGGCCAGTCTGGGGTATGAAAAGACATTGGCTAAGCTGGGTCAATTGAAGAGACCTTACATAAGGAGGGAATGGAGTTTCTTTTTTGACTGCATTACCGAGGCTTTTGTAAACAAATGTTCTAACTTCGATGCAATCCCCATATTCAGTCAACAAATTGGGTATGCTCTCATTAATCAAACTAATTTTGATTATGCAAGTTCTGTTTTAGGCTTTATTGGGGACATGATGACAGAAGATAGGAATACTGTATATTTTGCTAGATTCTGTCAGCTTATCTATAATACTTGTTGTTCTAATAAGCCCCAATTAGCTAGTGAATCACTTTCACCATTTAGACTAGCTAAAAGAGCTTTTAATGACTTATTATCTACTGATAATAAGAAGGTTGTGTTAAGACCCCTCCGAATTTCTTTATTTGTCAAACAAGCCTTAATAACCTATGATCCAGTTAAATACACTGCACTATATCCTGATATCCAACCATCAGAACCTCAACCATCAACACCTACCACCTCTACACAAACACCTCAGACTTCTCAACCATCAGCACAAACAACCAGACCTTCATCTTCCAAACCTTCTTAGCGGACAAATTCTGTTCCTCAACCCCCACAAAAGAGAAGGAAGATGATTCTCAGAGATGAGTCTGAGAGTGAAGAGGAAACAATTGAAGCACGGGTTCATGCATCTGAACCTGTGACGCTGGAAGCAGAGAATGTTACTTCTCAGAAAGAGAAAGCAGGTCAAAGTTCTGATACTTTGAAAGGGAAATCTGTAAATTCTGATCCTGCTGAAGCAACTCCTTCATTGGCAAGGAGATTAAAGAAAATGAATGTGGCGCCCTCTAAACCCAGGTCAGAAGTTTGGGGTCCACACACACACCTTAATTATAACCTGCTTATAACAATAATAAAGATAATAATAATATATGCAATGACCCTACTTACCAACCACCACGGACCACAACAGGTTAAAGTATGCACACAAGACAAACACACTAATATATTACAAACCGTTCAAATCCCAACTATTTCAAATTCAAACTGAGTATTAAATATTATTACAAACTTTTACAAACTTAAATTATTCCAAAAGAAGCCTACTAGCTCCGCTTTCTCAACCTGAACCCCTAGCTCTCGCACTGGACTGGGGATCCTCTTTACCAACTGGTTCCTTTTTAACTGGAAAGAATATAAACAACATCGCACAAATGAGCTAACTAGCTCAGCAAGTCACAATGACAAAACTGAGAATAATGATCATCAGGTGAATATGGTTATGATATCAAGTGAACAATGGATTATGATTTAGAATTGGATATTATACTTTTAATTTAAAAACCAAGATTAGGCTGCTGATCAGTCACGCACTAACCCCGAGTAAGGCACACAACATTGCTCTAACTACTGGATCCAAGGCACACATTGGCCTAACTTGACCATTATATGGTCTGACCACGAATCTGGTCCACAATTTTATAAAAACAATCCAATTCTAACATAATAACAGAATATGCAATAATAAACAATAACCGAAATCATTAACAACAATAAATGTTTAAAAATGAAAGGGTTTCAATCCTTGTAAGGATCAATAAGGCAATTTAAAAGCTTGGATGCTGGGTAATGAAAGAATTGGATAACAAAGGAATCAACGTTTCAAGGTTTCAAGGATTTGGTCTTTCAAAGTATAAGATACCATGGGTTGAGTATATAATAGTTCATTTCAGTGTTTGGTATTTAGTTTGTATATATTTGTGGAGTAGTATCGTAGATTTGTGGTTCTTGTTTGGGTATACAATAATCAATGGATTAGAAAGAATATGATTCATGGCTCAAGAACAATAACTGAAATCAGGATTTAGGTTTCTGTGCTTCAAAGCACTTGCAATATCACAGGATTATCAAGTACTACAATATCTCGAGAAAGTTCAGAACACTTGCCTGGTATTAGCTTACTACACTACACTCGCTTCCAATCACAACCGTTTTACTCCTCAACTACCTGTTTCCCTTTCCTACGTCTTGCCTCTTCTGCTCACATATCATAAGCATCTATCAATAATTTACTCATGGAATTCTATTCAACACATAATTCTATCTACCCTTCGTTTTACCCAAATCCGATTAACGGATTGAAAGTTATGCAATAATCAAGTAAACACCGAATATATAGACCGATAGTCAATTAACAAGTCACATATAGCACATAATACATCACGTAATCAATGATATATTATTTATAAAGAAGTCTCGGGTCATAAATAGGCTTTCTGGTATTTAAAATGATTTTTAAAACATTTTTCGGAATTAAAACGGGTCGTTGGATCAATTTCGGGTTAATAAACAGGGTTCGGTTGGCCCATTCTGGCTCCGAAATAATTTTAAAATAATTATCGAGCCTTGGAAATAATTTAGAATAATATTTTAAAGCTCGAAACTATTTTTCAGAATTTTTAAATCATTTTTAAATAATTAAATCTAATTAAATAATTAATTAAAATCAATTAATAATTAATTAAATCAATTAATCAATTAATTTTCGAATTAATTGACCAATTAATCAATTATAAATTAACTGAAATTAATTAACTAATTAATTTAGATTTATTTGTGAATTAAAAATAATTTTCAGAATTAAAATAATAATTTTTAGAATTTTCAGAATTTAAAAATGAATTTTTATAATAAAAATAAATAGGAAATATGATTTTTAAACATTTTATAAACATGAATCCTAAATTTGCAAAGTCTGAAAACTTCAGGGACCTAACTGCATTGTTTTCAAAAGTTGGGGTACTAAACTGTAATTTTCCAGCCCTTCGCCAGAAAACAGTCGGGTTCGCCGGAGAACACGTTCCCGGCGTCCTCACCCCACCAACACCTCCAGATCACATCTACACAACATCAGGAACACAACCATGCAATCAATTCATCCTAACAATCCCTGAGTTGGCCGGAATTTGGCCGTGAAGTTTTCCAGTTTCCGGCGAACATCAGAAAACTTCAAAACACAACTCCCTTCTCTACAGACCTCGTTGGTTCATGAAACTTATACGACTAGATTGCAAATTTCACAGAGAATACAACCCACTATAACACAACATCAATCTATCACAGAATAAGAAACCCCCAAATTTCAATTAAGAACATTCATACGGGTTATAAACCCTAATTTTGAAATTCGAAAATCAAACTCAAATTTGAACATGTTATTGAACTCCAAATCAGACGTATGACATATGAAAATCATCAGGAAAACAAGCTCTACAACATGCAATCATCAAATCATATAAACAATCATCCGAACAAAATTTCATATTTTTAATAAAATAAATTCGAAAATAAATAAATTTTTAGAAAAATAACCTTGATTTCTGCAGTGAAACAAAGCTCAGAATCTGATAGAACACTTCAAATCCTTCGTTTTGGTTACTCAAGCTTTGAAAACAGAGATCGATAACGCCTTCGCTTTGCTGTTTGATTCTTAGAACAGTTTTAGGAAATTAGGGCTTTTCTCTGAAAATTATATAATTAACTATCTGCAAATGATTTTGATACGAAATAAAATACGGAAAAAGGCTATTTATAATTACGGAAAATTTGTATCCCGTTGGATCATTCCGGATATAAAACGGTACGTTTATTTGTAAAAACTGATCCAAACGGTATCGGTTTTCGGGATAATTATCCAAATCAGTACAATTTATACTGCGGTCTTGGTCTCAGCGCCTGGTTACACGTATTACGAAGTGATAATTGTGATAGTTTAATAAAAAGCTCCCGTTTATCGAAAATACGGGTTTTATTGATTTACCGAAACGAATATTGTATCGAAAATGTTGCGCCGGGACCCGCGCAGGACAAACCGTACGCCGGATAGAATAAGTCGAAACATGGAATATGCTCGGAATATTACAATTAGGTTAGGAAGGAGTTCTCGAAAGAGTTTCGGGTTCCAAAAACGTAACAACGGTTGACGTCGGTTGGTTCCCGTTTTTATAAAATAGATTTTAATTACCCGGAAAAAGATTTTAGAAATTTCATATGATTCTTATAAATCCATAAACCAACATAAAAATAATTAGGAAGATATGACAATTATCTATATTTTATTTTGGACATATAAAAATTAAAATACTCAATTAATATTATTTTTTTTGAATATTCAAGTACAGATAACACTTAACAATTAACTCACAGAATAGATACTGAACACACATAATAATTATATAATAGCAAAAATAATTACACGTTATATCCCGGATATTACATCCTTCCCCCCTTAAAAGGATTCTGTCCTCAAAATCTCTAAGAAAACAAATGAGGGTACTTTTCTCTCATATCACTTTCTAACTCCCAGGTTGACTCTTCAACCTTTGGGTTTCTCCACAATACTCTTACTAACTTTACCACTTTATTTCTCAATACTTTCTTTCTTTCCTCTAGAATCTCTATCGGACTCTCTACATAGGATAAATCTGCTTGAAGTTATATTGGCTCATATTCTATTATATGCATGGAGTCTGGATTATATTTCTTAAGCATTGATATGTGAAAAACATTGTGAATGTGCTCCATGTGCGGAGGTAACGCCAACTCGTAAGCTACCTTTCCAATACGCTTTAGGATTTCAAAAGGTCCGACATATCTTGGGTTTAGCTTCCCTTTCTTCCCAAACCTCGTTAGTCCTTTCCACGGTGATACTTTCAATAATACCAAGCTTCCTTCTTCAAATTCCATGTCTTTTCTTGACTGGTCTGCATATTTCCTTTGATGATCTTGTGCAGCTATTAATCTTTTCTGGATAATTTCAACAACTTCCTTTGTCTGCTGCACCAATTCGGGTCCGAGTATTTTGCGTTCTCCTACTTCGTCCCAATATACTAGAGATCTACATTTGCGTCCATAAAGGGCTTCATAAGGTGGCATCCCAATACTGGCGTGATAACTGTTGTTATAAGTAAACTCTACCAGGGGTAAATGCTCGTCCCAACTTCCTTTGAAATCAATAGCACAAACACATAGCATGTCCTCGATTGTCTGGATCGTTCTTTCACTTTGGCCATCCGTTTGGGGGTGATAAGCTGTACTCATATTCAGTCTTGTTCCCAAACATTCTTGAAAACTCTTCCAAAATCTTGAATTAAATCTTGGATCTCGATCAGATACAATAGACACTGGAACTCCATGACGAACTACGATTTCTTTCAAGTACATATGAACTAACTTGTCGAGCGAAAATCTTTCATTTATAGGTAGAAAATGAGCTGACTTGGTAAGTCTATCTACTATAACCCAAATGGCATCATGATTAGCCCTTGTCCTTGGTAATCCAACTATGAAATCCATGGCAATATGTTCCCACTTCCACTCTGGAATCTCCAATGGCTGTAGCAATCCGCTTGGTCTCTGATGCTCTGCTTTAACTTTCTGACAGGTATAGCATTTGCTAACCCATTCCGCAATTTCCTTCTTCATATTTGGCCACCAATAATTCTTCTTTACATCTCTGTACATTTTGGTACTTCCTGGATGGATGGAATATCTTGAACTATGTGCCTCTTGTAAAATTTCATTTTTCAGCTCCGTTACTGGTGGAATCCAAATTCTTGAAGAAAACCTAAGAATACCTTGATCATCTTGTTGCGTGCATAATTCCTCACCTACCAAACTATTTATATCTTGATCCATTACCTCTTTCTGGCATTTCTTTATTTTCTCCAATAACTCCGGTTGGAAAATCATACCGTACACTTTTGCTTCCTCAGGCTTGCAAATTCTAATCTCCAATTCCAATTTTTGAAATTCTTTATATATCTCTTCAGGTACGGATAATACATTTAACTTTTCCTTCCGACTTAACGCATCTGCTACAACGTTCGCCTTACCGGGATGATAATTAATCGAGCAATCATAATCCTTAATCAATTCTAACCATCTCCTTTGTCTCATATTAAGTTCCTTCTGGGTAAATATATATTTCAAATTTTTGTGATCCGTGAAAATCTCACACTTTTCTCCATACAAATAATGTCTCCAAATCTTCAAAGCGAAAACTATAGCTGCTAACTCCAAATCATGAGTAGGGTACTTCTGTTCGTATGGTTTCAATTGCCTTGACGCATACGCAATCACCTTATCGTGCTGCATAAGAACACATCCTAATCCTTTGTAAGAAGCATCGCTATAAATTACGAAATTCCCTTGATCGTCTGGAAGTGACAAAACAGGTGTTGTGATTAATCTCCGCTTCAATTCCTGAAAACTTTCTTCGCACTTGTCATTCCATATAAACTTTTCATTCTTTCGTGTAAGCTTTGTCAATGGTGTTGCAATTCTTGAGAAATTCTGAACGAATCGTCGATAATATCCTGCTAATCCCAAGAAACTTCTTACCTCAGTGGGTGTTCTCGGTCTTTCCCAATTCATAATTGCCTCGATCTTTGCCGGGTCCACTTTGATCCCTTCGTTACTGACTATGTGTCCTAAGAACTGAACTTCCTGTAGCCAAAAGTCACACTTCGACAATTTAGCATATAATTTATTTTTCCTTAAAATCTCCAAAGCTGTCCTTAAATGTTCCGTATGATCCTCCTCCGTCTTTGAATAGATCAAAATATCGTCTATAAATACTATAACGAACTTATCCAAATATTCCTTGAAAATTCTGTTCATCAGGTCCATAAATGCTGCTGGGGCGTTGGTCAATCCAAAAGACATCACTAAAAACTCGTAATGTCCATACCTTGTTCTGAAAGCTGTCTTTGGTATATCTTCTGGTTTGATCTTCAGTTGATGATATCCCGATCTTAAATCAATTTTGGAGAAATACTTGGCTCCCTTCAATTGGTCAAATAAATCATCAATTCTGGGTAACAGATACTTATTCTTGATCGTCAACTTGTTGAGCTCCCTATAGTCGATGCACAGTCTCATGCTTCCATCCTTCTTCTTGACAAATAATACCGGTGCACCCCACGGGGATACGCTGGGTCTAATTACTCCTTTCTCTAACAGCTCTTACAATTGCTTTGCTAACTCTTTCATCTCAACGGGCGCCATTCTATACGGGGCCTTGGATACTGGTTCGGTTCCAGGTGCTAAGTCGATTGCAAATTCAATTTCTCTATCTGGAGGAAGTCCTGGTAACTCGTCGGGAAATACGTCTGGAAATTCCATCACAACTGGAATATTTTCAAGTTTTGCTGGCTCCTGACTTCTGTCGATCACATATGCTACGAAATGCTCACATCCTTGTCATAGTAACTTCTTGGCTTGAATCATCGTTAAGAACTTCTTTACCTGCTTCTGTCCCTTGAACGTTACTATTCTTTCGTCTGGCGTTTTCACCATTACTTTCTTATTTCGACAATCTATCTGAGCATCATGCTTAGATAACCAATCCATCCCTAATATAACGTCAAATTCTCCTAACTTAAACGGTATTAAATCTACACAAAACTTACTACCAGAAATCTCAATCTCACAATTCCCACAAACTTGGTTAACAGTTACACGTTCTTGATTTGCTAATTCCACAGTCATTATTTCATTTAAATACCCAACTGGACAATTTAACTTACTAACAAAATCTTGTGAAACAAACGATCGAGTTGCTCCCGAATCTATTAACACTTTGGCACATAAAGAATTCACATTAAGCGTACCTGCCACGACATCCGTATCCTGGATCGCATCCTTCACCGACATGTCAAAAACTCTAGCCCTCGGAGTCTCATTCACTGTTGGGGTAGATCACATAATCCTTAATGCATTACTGACTGGGGTTGGTGTCTTGCAATCCCTGACCATATGTCCTGGCTTCCCACATTTAAAGCATGTAAATCCAGTGACTGGAACTTTTACTGCTGGATTCCGGATAGGCTGATCCTTATTTGCTGGCTCTCTTGCTGGCTGATTTCGGCACTCCCTCGAGTAGTGCCCTTTCTGGTTGCATTTAAAACATACCACATTCAACTTGTTACAAACTCCTCCATGCTTCTTTCCACATACTTGACACTCTGGAAAAGTTAATCTCAACTGATTCGGCTGATTCACATTAGCTGAACGATTGCCCTGGCCTCCGTCTCCTGTATTTTGTCTCCTGAAATTAAAATTTCTCCCTGGCTGAAACTTGCCCTTCTTAAAATTTGGAAACTTCCCTGTTTGTGACTGACCCTCACTTCCCTCAACTTCCCTTTTCTTGCTTTCCTTTTCTTTCTGGAACATCTCACTCTCTGTCTCTGGGATCATAGCTTTCTGTACAACCCCGGCATAGGTATCCAATTCAAAAATAGCTACCTTCCCTCTGATCCATGGCTTCAAGCCTTGCTGGAATCTCTTAGCTTTCTTTCTATCAGTATCAACATACGATGACACATACCTTGACAATTCCTCAAACTTCCCCTCATAATCTGTTACCGACATGTTCCCTTGCTTTAATTCTAAAAACTTCAGCTCCATTTGATCCTGAACAAACTGAGGAAAATACTTTTCTAAAAACAATTCCTTAAACCTTTCCCAAGTAATAACATCTGTGCTTTCCAATGTTTTCACCATTTCCCACGAATAGGTGGCCTCATTCTTCAGATTGTAACTTGCAAATTCAACCTTCTGCTCCTCTTTCACTTTTACCAAGGCAAAAGCCTTCTCTATTTCCTTTAACCACACATTTGCTTCAATTGGCTCTAAGGAACCCTTGAATTCTGGTGGGTTTACTGTTTGAAAAGTTTTGAAAGTTACCTGGGGATTGGTCTGTCTCTGCTGTTGTTGTGCCAGGTGAACTGTTTGTTGGGCCAAGATTTGAAGAATCTGGGCTATTGCTGGGTCCATGGGTCCTGGGTTCACATTCTGGTTTGCATCATTTTGGTTGTTATTGTTGTTGTTGTTGGTTTCTTCATTCTGGGTGTTGGTGCGGGTATTTCTTCTGGGAGGCATTTTCTGTAAAGAATCAATCAATTTATTTAGCTTTTGAATCAAATCTTTGTATAAAAGAAAAGTTTTGTAAAATAGAAATATCTCTTTTTGAAAACAGTTGTAACTAAGTAAATTGCATGCTTCTTTACAGAATATAAACAGTTATGGAAAACAGGGTACATGGTATCACAGGGTATACTGGTGCAATAAATAAGGTAAAGTAAAACATGTGCAATAAAGTAAATGACAGTGTTGGAAAGGAAAAGGTACTGATATATAGATCAAAAGTTTTAGGTAGTACAAACGTAAAGACGCTTCGAAAGTAAAAGCAAAAAGGGTACAACAACCTACTCACTAGTCAGCATCACTAGTCTATAAATACAACTCAAAAGTCTACTGATACACACTACACACTACTGTCCATACTACATAACCATAACAACACTGCTCAGCATCTCCATCTCAAAATCTCTAACTCATGGCAAATCTGGACCTCCTATCTCCTCAAGCTCCTCTAGAACCCACTTAGCCCACTCCACTAAGAAATCAGGGGTAATGTCCTCATGTGTTGCCTCATCAATCCTTATAGCAGCTGCTCTACGAAACGCCTGGAGCCTCTCCCTAAGTCGCCTCTCACCACTCCCCATCTCTCTGGTACGCATTATATGCAATAACTCCTGGATCTGACCCTGTAGGAATCGCTGCTCCATAAGGCAAGCCTCAAACTGATGATATGGGACAGGATAGGAAGAGAACTGGAAAGGTACTCCTGTGACTGAATGACTAGTAAAGCCTGAATCAGCAGGTGGGGGTCCTCTAACAGGTGGACTCATGCCTGGAGGTGGAATAGCCTGCAATGGTACGGGCTGCAACACCGGTGGAGGTAGAATAGCCAATGCTGGTGGAATAACAGGACGTGGATCCGATGCTGGTGTTCCAATTGAAGGCTCTGAGTGATCAGCTGATACGGGAATAAAAGAGTCGGCCATCTCTGCTATTTGAAATCATATCGTAATATAAGAATCTCGTACCACGACGCAAACTATACTAATACCGGTTATACCATAACACTCAACCTCTCGACGTTCTATCATCCTATACCTTACTTCTAATCCTATCCCTCTACCCATTCCCGTCAACCTAGGCTTGTGTCAGTGACTTATAACCTGTAGCTCTGATACCAAACCTGTGGCGCCCTCCAAACCCGGGTCAGAAGTGTGGGGTCCATACACACACCTTAATTATAACTTGCTTATAAAAATAATAAAGATAATAATAATATATGCAATGACCCTACTTACCAACCACCACGGACCGCAACAGGTTAAAGTATGCACACAAGCCAAACACACTAATATATTACAAACCGTTCAAATCCCAACTATTTCAAATTCAAACTGAGTATTAAACATTATTACAAACTTTTACAAACTTAAATTATTCCAAAAGAAGCCTACTAGCTCCGCTTTCTCAACCTGAACCCCTAGCTCTCGCGCTGGACTGGGGATCCTCTTTACCAACTGGTTCCTTTTTAACTGGAAAGAATATAAACAACATCGCATAAATGAGCTAACTAGCTCAGCAAGTCACAATGACAAAACTGAGAATAATGATCATCAGGTGAATATGGTTATGATATCAAGTGAACAATGGATTATGATTTAGAATTGGGTATTATACTTTTAATTTAAAAACCAAGGTTAGGCTGCTGATCAGTCACGCACCAACCCCGAGCAAGGCACACAACATTGCTCTAACTACTGGATCCAAGGCACACATTGGCCTAACTTGACCATTATATGGTCTGACCACGAATCTGGTCCATAATTTTATAAAAACAATCCAATTCTAACATAATAACAGAATATGCAATAATAAACAATAACCGAAATCATTAACAACAATAAATGTTTAACAATGAAAGGGTTTCAATCCTTGTAAGGATCAATAAGGCAATTTAAAAGCTTGGATGCTGGGTAATGAAAGAATTGGATAATAAAGGAATCAACGTTTCAAGGTTTCAAAAATTTGGTCTTTCAAAGTATAAGATACCATGGGTTGAGTATATAATAGTTTATTTCAGTGTTTGGTATTTAGTTTGTATGTATTTGTGGAGTAGTATCGTAGATTTGTGGTTCTTGTTTGGGTATACAATAATCAATGGATTAGAAAGAATATGATTCATGGCTCAAGAACAATAACTGAAATCAGGATTTAGGTTTCTGTGCTTCAAAGCACTTGCAATATCACAGGATTATCAAGTACTACAATATCTCGAGAAAGTTCAGAACACTTGCCTGGTATTAGCTTACTACACTGCACTCACTTCCAATCACAACCGTTTTACTCCTCAACTACCTGTTTCCCTTTCCTACGTCTTGCCTCTTCTGCTCATATATCATAAGCATCTATCAATAATTTACTCATGGAATTCTATTCAACACATACTTCTATCTACCCTTCATTTTACCCAAATCCGATTAACGGATTGAAAGTTATGCAATAATCAAGTAAACACCGAATATATAGACCGATAGTCAATTAACAGGTCACATATAGCACATAATACATCACGTAATCAATGATATATTATTTATAAAGAAGTCTCGGGTCATAAATAGGCTTTCTAGTATTTAAAATGATTTTTAAAATATTTTTCGAAATTAAAACGGGTCGTTGGATCAATTTCGGGTTAATAAACAGGGTTCAGTTGTCCCATTCTGGCTCCAAAATAATTTTAGAATAATTATCGAGCCTTGGAAATAATTTAGAATAATATTTTAAAGCTCGAAACTATTTTTCAGAATTTTTAAATCATTTTTAAATAATTAAATCTAATTAAATAATTAAATCTAATTAAATAATTAATTAAAATCAATTAATAATTAATTAAATCAATTAATCAATTAATTTTCAAATTAATTGACCAATTAATCAATTATAAATTAACTGAAATTAATTAACTAATTAATTTAGATTTATTTATGAATTAAAAATAATTTTCAGAATTAAAATAATAATTTTTAGAATTTTCAGAATTTAAAAATGAATTTTTATAATAAAAATAAATAGGAAATATGATTTTTAAACATTTTATAAACAGGAATCCTAAATTTGCAAAGTCTGGAAACTTCAGGGACCTAACTGCATCGTTTTCAAAAGTTGGGGTACTAAACTGTAATTTTCCAGCCCTTCGCCAGAAAACAGTCGGGTTCGTCGGAGAACACGTTCCCGGCGTCCTCACCCCACCAACACCTCCAGATCACATCTACACAACATCAGGAACACAACCATGCAATCAATTCATCCTAACAATCCCTGAGTTGGCCGAAATTTGGCCGTGAAGTTTTCCAGTTTCCGGCGAACATCGGAAAACTTCAAAACACAACTCCCTTCTCTACAGACCTCGTTGGTTCATGAAACTTATACGACTAGATTGCAAATTTCACAGAGAATACAACCCACTATAACACAACATCAATCTATCACAGAATAAGAAACCCCCAAATTTCAATTAAGAACATTCATACGGGTTATAAACCCTAATTTTGAAATTCGAAAATCAAACTCAAATTTGAACATGTTATTGAACTCCAAATCAGACGTATGACATATGAAAATCATCAGGAAAACAAGCTCTACAACATGCAATCATCAAATCATACAAACAATCATCCGAACAAAATTTCATATTTTTAATAAAATAAATTCGAAAATAAATAAATTTTTAGAAAAATAACCTTGATTTCTGCAGTGAAACAAAGCTCAGAATCTGATAGAACACTTCAAATCCTTCGTTTTGGTTACTCAAGCTTTGAAAACAGAGATCGGTAGCGCCTTCGTTTTGCTGTTTGATTCTTAGAACAGTTTTAGGAAATTAGGGCTTTTCTCTGAAAATTATATAATTAACTATCTGCAAATGATTTTGATACGAAATAAAATACGGAAAAAGGCTATTTATAATTACGGAAAATTTGTATCCCGTTGGATCATTTCGGATATAAAACGGTACGTTTATTTGTAAAAACTGATCCAAACGGTATCGGTTTTCGGGATAATTATCCAAATCAGTACAATTTGTACTGCGGTCTTGGTCTCAGCGCCTGGTTACACGTATTACGAAGTGATAATTGTGATAATTTAATAAAAAGCTCCTGTTTATCAAAAATACGGGTTTTATTGATTTACCGAAACGAATATTGTATCGAAAATGTTGTGCTGGGACCCGCGCAGGACAAACCGTAAGCCGGATCGAAAAAGTCGAAACATGGAATATGCTCGGAATATTACAATTAGGTTAGGAAGGAGTTCTCGAAAGAGTTTCGGGTTCCAAAAACGTAACAACGGTTGACGTCGGTTGGTTCCCGTTTTTATGAAATAGATTTTAATTACCCGGAAAAAGATTTTAGAAATTTCATATGATTCTTATAAATCCATAAACCAACATAAAAATAATTAGGAAGATATGACAATTATCTATATTTTATTTTGGACATATAAAAATTAAAATACTCAATTAATATTATTTTTGAATATTCAAGTACAGATAACACTTAACAATTAGCTCACAGAATAGATACTGAACACACATAATAATTATATAATAGCAAAAATAATTACATAATATATCCTGGATATTACAATGAAGGCTAGGAGGTATTTGGCTAAGGATATATCAGAAGATACTGAAGAAGCTGAGGAAGGGGATCAGGAATCTCTGATCTCACAGGAACCAATTATCATTGAAGCCCTTCCAGCTCAAGCCAAAAACACTGCTAATGACACATTTGTTACCCCTCCTGTCTCTCCTACTAAAGCTTTAGATGATGCTAAAGAATAAACTGACAATTCTGAAATAGATATTCATAATTTGAATATACCTGAAATTCTTTATCTGGAAGCTCCATCTACATCAAAGACACCAGTTCTGGAGATAAATTCTGCTGATCAGAATTTAGATGATGTTATTCCTGAATCTCCAGTTGCTTCACACACTGTTGAGCTATCAGAATAGAATGAGTCTTCATCAAGTTCTGATGACAGTGTTTCTGTTGAGACTCTAGTACCTACTCTGGGCAAGGAAGAATTGGTGAAGAAATTTGTTGAAAAGGAAGCACCTATTCCTTGGGAGGATACTCACAGAGGTGTTGAGTGGACCAAAAAGTGGAATGAATCAGATTTTATTCCATGTTCTAAAGTTCTGACAGAGCATATTGCAAAAGCTGATGAGTTGCTCACAAATTCTGATTTCAAGACACAACTCAAGATCACAGCTCTGTCTACAAAACATCTTCAAGGTCTACATACTTCTACTCATGAAAAGGTTGATACACTCAGGGAACAAGCTGATAAATTTAATCTATAGATCAAGCTTGAAAAGAACAGGTATATCACACCTATTTCTGAAAAAGTTGCAGCCATTGAGAGAACTCAAGAGAAGCAACTGCCCCGAATTGTTGAGGTTCTGGCTAATTAAGCTTCTCAGAAAGCTTAATTGGATGAAATACAATCTTCAGTTGAACTTCTTCTTTCTCTCTTACTTCCTGATGATGCCAAAAAGGGGGAGAAGGTAGTTAAGTCCAAATGCTCACCTACTCAAGAACTGAAGAAAAGGATGATAAAGGTGATGAGCAGGGAAACTCTGAAGAGAGCAGAGGTCAAAGAAAAGTTCAAGGAAAATCTTCTATTCAGAACAAGTCAAGTTCTGATGCTGTGAATTCCCAAAGACTGAAGTCAAGTGGTGATAAGCAAAGTCTGATGTCAAGTTCTGATATTCTGATTTAGTCAGGATCTGAAGACTCTCAGAAGTTTTTGCAAACTCTGAAAATAAAGGGGAAGTAGACTACTGTTTATTACAAAGATCCTAAAATCCAGACACTTGATGAGGAGATAGCAAGAAGATTATTTCTGAAACACAATCCAGGAATGGATTTAGAAACTTTCAAGGAGGAAGAAGCTAGATTTGCTGCTGAGAAGACAAATCCTAAGTCTAAAGCTTCTGATGCAAAGAAACCTCCAAGGCCTAAGGAAAAAGGTATTGTGATCAAGGAAAAGTCAAATTCTGAAACTTCAAAGTTCAAGACTAGATCACAGACTGAGAGTGATCCCAAAGACAAAGGGAAAGGAAAAGTTGATGAACCAACCAAGTCACTGGACTTGAAAACTTCTCAAGATATGATAAAACCAGTGTGTAAAATGGTTCAAGTAACTGATGATAATCTTGTTGAAGATGAAACTGTTCAAATTATGAAAAGAAGAAAGATAAATGAAGATTCTAAACAACCTCTGACATTGCTCAAGTTGTTGTTCAGAATAAAGGACAGGAAGGTACGGAAGAAACAACAAATTCTGATCAAGCTATCTAGACATCAACTACTGACAATGCTCAAGTTGATTTGGATAAAATGACAATTGCTGATAAGAAGAAGCTGTTATGGAAGAAAACTACTCCAGTTGAACCAAAATCCAATCTCATGATTAATCAACTTGCTACATTTGGGTTGAAATCCAAGCAACCTAGAGATAGAGCTGGATTAGATTCTGACGAAGAGAAAGATTCAAACAAGAGTAGAGGTTACTCTAAGAGATCCTTTCATACTGACAGACAAACCATATGAACAAATCAAACAAAGGCACCTTGACAAGGTGTTGTTTGCTCACGCTGTGATAGATGCTCATGATAAGGAGAATCTAAAAGAGAAATTAATCTTATTTCTCAATGATGGAATGACTTATAGATTAGCTGATACTGATGTACTAAAGAAGTCTATCAGAGAACTTCAACATATTCATTATCTTCTAGAAGTAAAATCTGATGTTACAAGAAGATGGTCAGAATATATTTTGAAGGCTATAAGAGATCTATTCAGAATATCTGGTACAAAGACTTCTCATTACAGTCCAATGATTACTGAAGGTGATGGAAGAGAAATTCCTATGCTGAAGAATTCTGCTATGGTGAAAGTTATTCTGAAAGGAAGATGCTTATGTTATAATGAAAACTCTTCACATTCTAAGGTTATAAGACTTGATGATGGACTTGAAAGAACATCCATTCAAGCTCTCAGAACAGCCATTTATCAAATTGGTGATAGTAAAGAAGAAGAACTGATGCAGGTTAAAGCACAGTTAGCTGAAGTTCTGAAGAAAGCTGAAGATAATCTGATAAATGATTTTGTTAAGAATCATTATGGATTCAGATTGATTCAGTGATGTTGGTAAAGCTGGATGTATTGTAAGTTGTAATTAATAGTCTTATTAAACTCTTATTACATTTGAACTTAAATGTTTTTGATATCATCAAATTTATTAACTTGTAAATTTTTGCATAATTTACAAGTTGAGGGAGATTGTTGGATATATTTGAGATGTCATGTCTAATATGTTTCATGTTTAGTTTTCAGATCTTAACTAACAGGAAATATCAGTTCTTACTGGAATCAGGACTTACTGCAAGTCAAGACTTAAGGATATCAGGACTTAGATTATCAGAAGATAATATCAGAAGATGGATATCATAACTTAAGTACTGGAGGACTAATAGTTAAGGAAGAAAGCTGATTTACAGGAAAGAAGATCAAGACTAATACAAAAAGAAGATAGGCATGGAAAGAGTTAGAGGACTAGAAGAATTATATAAGATATCTGATTGATATATTTTAGGAGACAGAATTATATTCCATATCAATTAGAAGTTATCTTGTAACTGTGTGTCTATATAAACACAGGCATAGGTTTACTCTATAAGAGTTACGATCATCGAGAAGATCATACATTGTAACCTAGCAGCTCTCGTAATATTTGTTCATCACTGAGAGAGAACAGTTCCATTATAACATAGTTTATTATATCGAATACATCTGTTTCCTGTTACTTGTGTTCTAAATCGATTTAATTGTATTCTACACTGTATTCAAACCCCTTCTACAGTTTTGTGTGACCTAACATAACCCAATTTAAAAAGTCTCGTTAAAACAACCCGAGAGTAAAATCCAATGGGAAAAAACTCAGTGAGGGAAAATTGTGCTATTAAGTACATTATATACAAAAGTACAAAACTAATAAAACTAGTGTATTCTGATAATTATAAAAAATCCCTCGTGTCATCAAAATGTGTAGCTAAAATTGTGTTGCACTCCGAGATCCCTCGATAGATGATTGTGCTTTAAAGTCTAAATAAAGGATACACATTAAAACTGTTCCAATCATTCTAAATAAGAACAAATAAATCAAGAAAAAAATATTAAAAAGATATATCAATTCATGCTAAAAGATTCTATAATAGAAAAAGATATGTACGCATAATATTTTGAACATATTTTCTAATTACAAATATTTTGCATTATTATAAAGGATTTAAGTGTAAGTAATTAAGGTAATGTAAATAAAAAGATAAACAATATACTAGTATTATAGCATTTGAAAAGAGGTTTTGGAAGGCGTGCAATGAAGAATTTGAAAATATTGACAAATGTGAATTCATAAAATTGGCGCAAGGATGGTGGAAAAACAGCTCACTCATTAAAGATGCTGACCTATTATTTAGCAATATAAAGAGACATGGGGGGTTGTAGGTATTTGTAACGCCTTAAACAAAAAAGCGCTAGTCACTTAACATAGTTTACAATGACAGTTGATATTCTCTCTGTTGCTGTTGCTGCTGCTGCATCTTTTGATGATGAAAGTAGTAGAAGTGAATATGAATACCAAGATGAAGATATGTCTAGTAGTGATGATGAACAACATTCTCCCCTCCCTACTAGACACATCTTCATCTTGGTATTCATATTCACCACTACTACTTTCATCATCAGAAGATGCAGCAGTAACAGAGAATATATCAATTGTCATTGTAGACTATGTTAAATGACTAGGTTTTTTTTATTTAAAGCGTTACAAATACCTACAACCCCCATGTCTCTTTATATTGCTAAATAACGGGTCATCATCTTTAATAAGTGAGATGTTTTTCCACCATCCTTGCGCCAATTTTATGCATTCACATCTGTCAATCTTTTCAAATTCTTCATTGCACGCCTTCCAAAACCTCTTTTCAAATGTTACAATACCAACATACTGTTTTTCTTTTTATTTATATTACCTTAATTACTTACACTTAAATCCTTTATAATAATGCAAAATATTTTTAATTAGAAAAATATGTTCAAAATATTATGTGTACATATCTTTTTCTATTATAGAATCTTTTAGCATGAATTGAAATATTTGCGAATTGATCTTAATATTTTACATATACATAAAAAATTTATATAAATATTAGGAAGTGCATAAATGTTTTTGGTCCCCCTAAATTGGCGGGTCTAGTGTATTCGCACACTCTACGCTAGGGATGAGCGTGGTTCTGTTTGGTGCGGTTTCAACCGAAAACCAAACTGTAACTAAAATTATCTGGCTTCTAAATTTAAAAACTAAAACTGAACCGAATACGTTGGTGTGCTTTCAGTTTTTAGTTACGATTTTGGTTTGAGATGGTGTGGTTTCAATTTTAAAACCAAACTAAATAAAATATAATTTAACAATATTTATTATAATTTATTGGTAGTTACAAAGTCATAGCATTGACCACTTTTGTATTGAATTTGCTCTCAGGAGGAACCAAACCTTCATGCAACATCTCATGTTGTGGATAATCACCCATAGTTTCATTTGGACACAGATTAGCATTGACTAAATTAAGAGCATATTATTTCTAGCCATCAGTTCCATTAACCCTTTAACAACCATTCAACATTGCGGAAGCATCTATTATATTAACTAAAGGCAAAAAGATTGATAAAGAAAATTAAATGCCATTCCAGCAGACAGCAAGCATAACTAATGATGTTTCTATTTCTGTAGATTTTCAGTTACCAAGTAATATTATCACATTGGTTGGATTTATCTAGGTCTACTGCCCCACCCAACCTAGTAGAAAGTTAAGCTTGCATCTCTCTAGAATGTCAAATGTATTTAACCTAGTAGAAAGTTAAGCTTGCATCTCTCTAGGAATGTCAAATGTATTTGCCAATTTAGATATCTTAATTTAATGCAATACATGCGAAGGATCTTACACATGCCAAACTAGAATCATAAAAATTTTAAAACTACCAAATAAATCTATTAGCAGAACAATTTGTGAATCGTCTAATACAATATCATAGAGTATGCATCTGGAATATGAAGTCCTTTTAAGTAATTTCATTCAAGACAATTCACTGGGAGAAGAAAACAGAGAAATGAATACAACATATAATTAATATAGCAGGAAACTCTACTGCTAAATTGGTTTGCTAACTCAGTATTTATTATTATGAGAGGAATTTGCTACAATATTCGGGGAGGTTGTTATTGGAATAATGGAAGAATCGCGGAGATTTAGGTCGAAAATTGGGCGTATTGTGAAAAACTGAATACACCTGATCTGCTAGAACCGGTAGGTGTTTGTGGCTGCGTTTGGACTGATTTTGCAAGGATTCTGAGCGTGGTGGCAGAGTTTTTCCTACTCAGTCGTGGGGGGTGCCCGGAATTGGTCTCGCGTGAGCTCCACCGTGTGTTTTGGTAGAGAAAATGAGTGTCTAATTGTTGTAAATGGCTACATATCCTATATTTATAGGAATCAAGTCCATATGTAGTTCTATAGCCTTAGGATTCTTCTAAATAGGGCTGACCACGTTTTTACTAAGCCCATAATAGCTTCCAAGCCTTATCCAACTAGGTTTCGACTTAATCCAAAGAGTCCTACTCCTAATACACCACTAATCCTTATTTATCCATGTAATTATTGTATTTATCCACCATATACATGTATATTCCATACATTTATCAAGTAAATCCGTTTATAAGTAGTTGTAGATTACTAGGAATCGTATTCTTCTTCCTGACCCATTATAGAGTCCGTTTCCAACTAAAACTCTACTTATACAGGTCTCTCACTGTTATCATAATAGCCCGGCTAAGTACTATTTCCTGAATACCCCAGTGTTTTAGCATATTATAGGGATCTCGGGGTATCAGCTAGTCACTAAATGTCCCTTCTTATTTCCCCTTATTAATACCCCTCTCAACAGGCCTTAACCAACACCTATATACCCTCACCAAACTAGTCTATTCGGGTCCAATACCCCTACTTTGCCATCTAGAAAGCCCAATCCATTATGCCAATCCATCTAATCCCTCTATGGGCCATAAATCCGGCGCAAGGCTGATTTTAGGCACAACAACTACCCCCGGTTCCTCGCAGTAATTGAATGCAAGAGGAACCTATATAGCACAGAGTTCAATCCTTCTTTACCCTTCTCAGAGAAATACATAGGTTCCACATTTGGCTTCCAAGCTTACATGAGCTAACTCGACATAAGAAACAGGAAACACAATACCTCAACATATGTACCTTAATCTGAATCCTTAAATAAAATCATTCAATACACTTTAGACCACGTACTCCCATGCCAGTTCCAATCTAGGGCTTCTTGTCCTCTTTAGATGTATCCTATGGATTTCAGCCATTTTCCCAAAAGCCATGCATTAGCCTTCCAAGATATTCATTTTCCTTGTAAAGTTGATCTTTAGGTGATAATCCTTTTGAGTGAAGCCAAGAAACTCCCGCTATTTTAAATAGGCTTTATATATCCATACCTGGGCTACCAAGATAACTTAAAAAGAGTGATTAGTAGCATGAGCTAAACAGCTCTTATACATAACACATAAAACCCATGCATATAGAATGCAAGTATGAATATGCAAGTAAGAAGATAAGATTGTGAATGATTTTGTATAATGTAGATATCCATATCCGTTGCTTCCTCAGCAATCAGGTTGAACCTTGGAAAACGCACTTTTTAAGACAAAGCCACAATTTTCAGAGGCTCCCAGGGTTTCATCACCAAGTCCTGTTAATATATTATTTAGTTTTCCATTGATGCCCAACATTTGTGGGACTTAAATCATGCCCATATAATATGGGACTTTCAAATCCTACCCATGTAATATGGGACTTTTCCGACCTGCCCATGTTCCATGGGGCTATTTGAGTTTACTGCAGGAGAGGCCAGGGGAAGGCCATGGAAAAACCCATCAATTGCTATTATGTCCTTCCAAGTGGTTACATTATGGGACATATAGTGTGCCTAGGTATCCGCTTGAAAGCTTTGGCCAACCAGTTTGAAAATATTTTGAAACCCCATGCATAATGTAAGGAAATATATAGAATAAAATAACCCCGAACATGTAAACCCATGTAAGTTTTATTCCTTGAGAATATACCCTATGCATATTTAGAGAAACATGTCCACATGTAAGGCAAAATAAGAGATATAGGGTATAATTAATTTTCATATATACACATAAAGAATGCATAATAATGAGTATGTAAAAGCATAAGAGTAGGGCTTATCTCATTTCAATGCAGACAAGAGTTTAAGCCATGGAAAACCGTGCAGTTCAGCCTCTTCTGGGGTGTTCTGTTGATAAAAGCCTATTTTCCATCATATTAGCCCTTCCATGATGGACATATTGAAGAGTTTAATACCCCCCAAGCCAACAGTTTTCCCTCCCTCATATGACATTCTTCTCCGGTATAAACCTTAAACCTGTTAAGAAACCTGCTTTCTATGGATATTACAAATGCCTCCATAACTTGTTAGCTAGCTTAGAGTATAACATGTTCCATGATAAGCCCATATTACATGTTCACATATTTACACGTAAAAAATAAAATTTATGCCAAACATTCACATGTGTACACATTTTAAGCGCATCATCCATTATATCCAAAGGTACGCCTATCGGTGTTCATGCATATATTCTAACTTAGCAAATACTGTCATGTTGTTAATCACAAAAGATGTGCTACTTGCTAGTTCTCAAACCACGTTATAGCACCATCTAAGTAATCAGGCATACACATATAAAAATCCATATTACATTAACAACTAGGCAATCAGGCAGGCACATATAGAAATCTATGCTCATACCCTAGGGTCCAACTATCCATCCCTCTATGCATATTCGCCTTTCAAAATAGTTAGCCTGAACAAAAAATTAGATAGGTGTAATATCCTATGACATGGTCTTCGTAGGTAAGCCAATTTTTAGGTTACGCATAAGCATCTCCCATGTCGTACCCCCTAAATGCCTTAAAATCCTAAATCCTTTTTTTATTACAGTTTTAATATCTCGGGGCATTCGTACCATGAAGCACTAGTATCCCCCTAAACGAAGAACACAAGTAAATCACATAAAGCATGATGCAAAGAATATCATATATCTAGCCACATAATTAACAATAATCATGCAATGTATATCCAACCATAAAATTATAAGAAGTCATAAGATTATACTTACATTTCTGTATAAAGTTGTTGTGAGGGGTGAATTCAAGGATTGAAATACATACCTCCAACTTTTCCTTTTGAGGAATCCATACTTCTTTATTTACCAGTAGCCATAAGTGAATGTCAGTGCGTACTCATCCAATTATAAGTAAATATTAATGAATCTACAACCAAGAAGTGAATGCCAAAGAACCTGCATCTAGCAGGTATATGCCAAACTGTCCCATAGCCTGCGTGTGAATGCCAAGAAACCAACATCCAACAGGTAAATGCCAAGAAACCCAACAACCAACAGGTAAATTCCAAAGAACCCACAACCATCAGGTAAATGCCAAGAAACCTATAGCCATCCATTAAATACAAAATATGAGGACTTGTTTAACGGGGAAGGTGATGATATTCATACCCCTTGTCCGTAACTCCAATATTATAGGCCTATGCTCTATAGATTTCCCAAGAGTAACTAGTCGGGTTATCCCAAAAGAGGGGTTTACGGATAATGGCTAAACCCTCATTTGGCTCTGGCTCTCATTCCTTAAGGCAGCTGAAGCCCAATCCCCAAATTTATGGATGTCTCTTCCTCTAAGATGTAGCTAAAAGGGTCAAATAGTTAAAGGATGATGTGAAATATAAAAGTGATAGGGTTACCTCTATACTCGTTGATTATCTTCCTTATCCTGTATTCAATTCCAATTCCAAGGTTCACACTGAAACCTGAACTTACATCATTCTTGTAAATTCCTATTCCCTGTGCAAGGTCCTTGCACTCCAATTCCAACCATATTTATGTAAGACTTCACATGATCTACACTAGCTCAGTTTCCCTGAGATCGACATACACCTGTGGAAAGGGATCCTACCCTATCCAGAGATTCATATTTTCCTATAAATCTATCCAATGAGGTTCACATACCTACATGAACCTAAACCAGGAGTTATGTATCCATACAAACTAATCTATTAAATATATATTCTCTTGCATAATTTAAACCTTACCACCCAAAGGGAATCACGTAGGTTAAATAATTGGGATCCTTCCCACATTCATATATAATCCATACATTTCCGATATCCTTTTTAAGTGTAATCCACACTTGTTCCCAATCTAGGTTATCCATATACCTAGATTCCCTAGGGTCTTGAAATAACCATATACCCTTAGGTTTTCCACCTAATCTTTTGGGCCCTTCTGGTTTGGAGGATTGAAGTAAATCAACTTCATCCCGGGTTTTATACATTTTCGGCTTTTCCAAGCCTTATGTAAACCCTAGCCAAGTTAAAATTCCATATAGCCCTAGTACCCCTAGGGATTTCCAAATATATTCCAATATAATCCATATATTATCCATTTCAATTCATATATAAACCATATACGTTCTGATTTATGGCGTAAAATCCAATCCATGAATGCCAAATCTAATCTGCGGTGTTTAAGTCAATTCCAAGAAATCCATGAAAGCCAATTTTATCCACAAAAGCATATCCAGAGTAATCCATGAAAGCTAAATCCAATCTGTATATAATCCCTGACCAAGATTTCTTGAATTCTTTAAAAATCAATTTCGATCAGTCCCCATTAAAGGTTTTATGAAAATTCCATTACCCCGATCCATTCACTGTTTAAAAATTCCAATTTGCTTGAAAATTCATCACTTTGAAGACACCATCTTGGGCAGCATACAACATACCATCCACTACCCCCGGTTCCTTGTAGCCATTTAAATGCAAGAGGAACCTTATTTATTCCACAAACGAGCTCAACCAACTTTCACCTTGAACCCCTAAGCTTACGTGAGCATGCTCATTGTAAGAAAAAAGAGGTATCATAGGAGAAACGTCTACTACCTCTGATACACATTACCATAAAAACCATACAACCTTTCCTTGATGATTCCATAAATATTATTATATCTTCCATGTTTTCAAATGTTAGAAACCTAGGAGACCTCTTGCTGAGGGGAAAACTAGATATGTTGAACCCCTTATCCTCATGTATATAGGCCTCCATGGTTTTATCAATCCATATATACCTTTATTAAATTTTTCCAATATAAGATTTTGAGTCTGCCATAGGGGTTTCGCGAAATTGGACTATCCTCAAGTAGCGTGGTATCCACTATCCCCTAACTCTTTGAGATAGTTTATCAATGACCAAAAATTGTACCTTATAAAGCTTCTCATTCTCTTGGAGGAGAAGCGTGAATAGGCATCCATGAGGTTGTCCATTACATAACTCGTAGAAGCCTCAACAAGTTCATTAACTAAGGTAAACAACTTTCACCAATATCCTGAAATAGGCGGTATTTGAGATTTATTTCATCCCCTACCGGGGTATTTCAGATTTCTTCAATCCCCTACCGGGGTATTCCATATTTCTTCCATCCCTACTGGGGTATTTCTTCCATCTACTACCAGGGTATAACAGATTTATTTCATCCCTTATGGGGGTATTCCGAATTTCTTCCATCCCCCACCGGGATATTTCATGTTTCTTCCATACCCTTCCGGCGTATTTCAGATTTCTTCCGTACCCTACCGGGATATTTCATATTTCTTCCATCTACTAGCGGCGTATTTCAGATTTCTTCCGTACTCTACCAGTATATTCCATATTTCTTCCATCTACCAGCAGCGTATTTCAGATTTCTTCAATCCCCTACCGGGGTATTTCAGGTTTTCTTCCATCCCCTACGGAGGTATTTCAGATTTCTTCCATCCCTTACCAGGGTATTCCATTGTCCAACCCATATTTATGGATTCTTATAACTCTAGGTTCTGGCCTATAATTTTGAAGTGGAATATAGAAGAACTCCCTAGGAGACCTGGCATTTGGCCAACATCATTCTCATGGGCATAATAATGATCAACATTATTCCTGATAAAAGCTCTAATGAATTGAGATAGTTTTCTTCGAGGGGTTCTGCTATAAGCCAACCTTAGAGGTTGTCACGCCTTTTTGGGCCATGTGAAGATATTCATATACCCTTAATATGAACCTGTTCTAGGGGTTTTTCATGCCTTCAGCCTCTTTTGACATGGGCAACCTTCAGAGCCATCTCATAAACTCTAGGATGATATTTCTATCATCTTTATCATAAGGGATCTCACAGTTGTTAGGATTTACCAAAAAATGCAATAGCCCCGATATACGCCTTATATGCCTTCATTTCCATATTAATCCAACTTCAGTACTCCCTTGGGTCGGGTTTTTTGATTATATTAAAAATCATAGTTCATCCTCTTAAGAGAACGAGATTTAGGAGTGTAGGACCCTTATTTTATCTCCCATAATAGGGTCTCTCATATGTAGTTAGAGCCTCTTCTTAGGATTCTTTGAAACCTCGACCCGAGGATTTGGTTACACCCCTCCATCGTGGGAAACTTCTAGCTTTTGAAACTTATCCTCCATGAGCATGCCATCAAGGAACCTCTATTTGGGTTCCTTGTATGGGTAAACCACTTTTCCATAGAAGCCTAGTTTTTGGGCTTATTAATATTAGAGAATTGGCCACCAATCAAGGGGTTCGCAGCCTCTTTTGCATTGGATTTTTCCTGCTTCTCATAAATAATATGTCCGCATCTCTTTTGTTGTTCAGGCTTACCTAATTACTCCGCTTATAGGCTGAAGTACGGGGTAAATTTGGGGGTTTCCAGTTTTACAATACCCCTGGCTTGTTAAACCCCTGGTATAAGGAATGCCAAGTCCAGTTGAATGCGTAGCCCATGTAATTACATACTCCAAGATAAACCCCGGGCTTATTGAAGGGGACTTTTGTAGGCCTTAACCTCTGCATGGTTAAACCCTTATTCAGTTGAACCCCTTATTCGGGTGAAGATGGACTTTGATAGGCTTTAAACCCTAAGAGATAGTTACTCCAGATTGAGATTCTCCATTTTTCACTTTAATAGCCTCTTTAACAAATGCACAAATGTAATATTTAGGGGTATATCAAATTTGGGCTTTCCCTAGATTGGGGCTTCCCTAAATTTGCTCATGCCCTGCTAAACCGAGAAATGTATTTCCCCAATCTCTCATGATTGTCCTTTTATTTAGATTTCTACCATTAAATTTAGTATTGGTTGGGGCGTTGTAAGAACCTGAAACCACGTCACAAATAACCTTTTCATCTTCCCCCATGGGGATATATACTCCAAGGAGAACTTTCCAAACCATTGATAGGCCTTCTCATCGAGGACTGCAGCCAACAGCTTACACCTTGCATTTCCTTCCACCAGATGCACCCCCATCACCATGCTAAAGTGATATAAATATTCTGTTGGATTAGAGATACCATAATATTTGGGGATAACTATAGCGACTGGGAATTTCACGACGTGATTAAGTGAATAAAGTATAATTTTGTGTTATAATTGTGAATTTATGTGAATAAATAAAAGGTTAAATGATTATGTGGATTAACTGTAATCGTTGTATAATAGTAACCGGGAATGTAAAGTAACTCGTTCCGGTCTGATGAGTTAGCTAAAAGGCTATGCTGTGTTGTCGGGCCGTCGAGTTGAACGGAACCCGTCTTAAAAAGGGATTAATGTGTTTAAGCATATGAATATGAATTATATGTTAAATAGAAATGTTTAAATGAATATTATATTCCAGTTTAACGTGTCATCTTGTATAGAGAGTATGATTGTGAAGCGTAGTTGAAAACGCTCAGCGTCGGGCCGTCAGTCAGGACGCGACTCGTTACACAAAAAGTGAATTTTAATAAAAGGGGGAATTTTTATACTTGAGCATATTTCAAAATGAGTCGTGATATGTGAGTTTATGTTATTTCCTGTTAATGTGCATGACTAGGAAATTTCTTGAAATGGTTTTAAGGGATTTATTTGATTTAAATAAGGTTTATTGAACCTTTATATATTTTTATAAAATTATCTGAGTATGGTCAAGGCGTGAAATTTGCTTTATTATCTTACAAATAGTCCTGGAGACTTTCTAAAAATGATAGATGAAATTATTTTGTAATCGGCGTATTTTAAAATAATTTTATTGGGTTATATTTTTTATTTTTAGCGTAATCTTGTAAAATTCATATAAATAAACCGTAGGCTCAAAAATTATTTTAAAAATATGGATAGAAATCTAATTTCAAGATCTATATTTTAAAATTGTTATTCATGTCATTTTCACCTTTTCTGAGGGAGTTATGTATTATCCAAATTCGTTTTTGAGTTTTTGAATAAAAGAAAAGAAGTTTCTAGAATTAGTTGGTGAAAGACCATTTTGCCCCTCCACTCACTTATAAAAACACCCACTCTTCCTCCCTCTCTCCCCACTCTCTTCTTCCTCTTGGATCACTCTTTCTTTCTCTTTTCTTTTCTCCCTCTCTCCCGAATTCTCTCTCTCTCTCTCTCTCCCGAATTCTCTCTCTCTCTCTCTCTCCCCCCTACATGCAACACTAAATTCTACTTGGAATTTAAAGATCTTTCCATTGATCTTCATCATTTTCAATCCTCTATCTATATACTCTTTACATATTCGGTTAGCAGAGGCATTCAGGCTAGAAAAGGGAAATGAATCCTAAGTGGCAGTAGTTCAGTTTCAGTAAAGCAGGAAAGCGATTTAAGGCAAGTAACTCTGTATTCTCTTCTGAATTATTTATAGAGAGGAAATTATTGATGCCATGATTAACTAGAGGCTTTTTATTGCAATTGTGATATACCTGTTATTGATTTTGAGAAACCCTGATATTGTTCTTTTGACAATTTGATATCAGACCTTGTTCGATCCTTTATAGTAACCCTGTTGATTCGTACCCTGAATATCGTATTGTTTCCTTTGTTATCTTATGATACCTTAAACCCTACAAGAACTTTTACATTCTTCCTTACTTAATTTCTTGATCAATCTAAATCCTTTATTGACCCGCGAACCCTGTCATGAGTTGATTGTTGAAACTCTCTTGAATCGGAACTAGTTAACCCTGTTTATCATTTGATCAAGTTCCTTGGTATTGATCCATGTTTATGCTTGATCCATTCACTTTCCTTGAATTCTTAAATTGAACTTAAGAATGATTTTCGACTTGAATGAGTCCAAATGATTTCCCATTCTTGGTAATGTTAAAATGAATTTAGGCAACTCTTTTCCTTCTTCCCATATAAGGTTTTCCAAACGAATTCTTGATGGATCGGATAGAGACGTAAGAGGCTAGTAGGACTAGTCCAGTCACATAAGAGGCTAGCGGGGCTAGTCCAATTTAAGGTTATAAGGCCATAGGTACCATAACGACCAGATGGAGGTCGGTACGGGCTGATCACCCATATTATAATTTAAAGATGGATATTCCAATCAAGGGTTCCCTTATATTCTATAAAGATGAAAATTTTTTTATACTTTGAGCAGTTGCTCCTTATTCTTTAAAAGATGAAATGAAATGAAATGGAACAACCCGAGTCTTCATTTTGATTGTAATGTTGTGAACCCTGTCACTTTACATTGATGATAAGATCCAAAGTTTTATTGATTATTTCCTTTTATTGAGAAACACTTTGAAGTTGTTAGGTCACACAACACTGTAGAAGGGGGTTGAATATAGTGTTTTTACAATCAAATCGATTTAACACAAATATGTAACAAAGATCAAGTATATTTAATAAATTCTGTTACAATATGAACTGCTGTTCTCTCTCAGTGATGAACAAATATCACTAAGAGCTGCTAGGTTACAATGTATAATCTTCTCGATCATGATAACACATATAATGTAAACCCTAAGCTGTGTTTATATAGTACACAGTTACAAGATAACTTCTAATTGATATGGACTATAATTCTGTCTCCTAAAATATATAAATCAGATATCTTCTACAAGTCTTCTAGTCCTTTAACTCTTTCCATGCATATCTTCTATTGTTTTAGTCTCGATCTTCTCCTGTAAATCAGCTTCATTCCTTTACTGAAAGTCTTCCCGCACTTAAGTACTGATATGTATCTTCTAACGACTTAAGTTCTGATATTAAGCTCTAACTTCAGTAAGTCCTGATTTCAGTAAGTCCTGATATGTCCTGTTGTTAAGTTCTGAAAACTAAACACAAATCATATTAGACATGACATCTCAAATATATCTAACAATCTCCCCCAACTTGTAAATTATGCAAAATATACAAGTTAATAGATTTGATGATGTCAAAAACATTTATGTACAAATGCAATAAGAGTTTAACTTGATAACTAACTACAACTTACAGTCCTTGTAGCTTTTACCAATCTCACTGAGTCAATCTAAAACCAAAATGATTCTTGACAAAGTTTGATATAAGCTTTTCTTCTTTATTCCTCAGGACTTGAGATAGTGCAGTCTTGACTTGCTTCAACTTTTTACCCTGACTTCCAATCTGGTAGATTGCAGTCCTTAAAGCAGAGATATGGTTTCTTTCTAAACCATCATCCAGTCTTATTACCCTTGGATGAGAAGAATCTTCATTGTAGCATAGACATTTCTCTTTCAGAATGACTTCAAGTTTAGCAGAATCCTTCTTCATTAGAATTTCACTTCCATCATCTTGAACAATGTTAGGAATGAATTCTGTAACCCTTGAACCAGAAATTCTAGCTTTATCTCTTATGGTCTTCATTATGAACTTTGACCATCTCCTGGTAATATCAGACTTTATCTCTAAAAGATAATGAAAGAATTGAAGTTCTTTCAGGGATTTGTTTAGCACATCTGATTCTGACATTTGATATGTCCTTCCATCTTCAAGAAATAGAATCAGATTTTCTTTGACATTGTGCTTGTCATGGGAATCCAGTACCACTTGAACAGAGATAACCTTATCAAGGTGTTTCTGTGTAACATCTTCAAGAGGTTTGTCAGTTAACAAAAATGGATCTCTAGTAGAAACTTCAACTCCTGTCTTGATCTTAGCTTCATCAGAACCTAGTCCAGCACTGTCTCTTGGTTCTCTAGCATTTAACCCAATAGTCATGAAATCAGATAGCAATTGGCTTTTCTTTGGATATAATGGTTTGACATTTTTCCACAAAAGTTTCTTTTTATCAGCTACTTTCATCTTGTCTAAATCAACTTGAGCTATGTCAGAGGTTGATGTCTTGATGACTTTATCAGAACCTGCTATTTCTTGTTATTCTTCATTCTGAACAACTTGAGCTCTGTCAAAGGTTGCCTTGGATTCTTCAGTTATCTTCCTTCTTTCCAGAGTTTGAACATCTTCATCTTCAACAAGAGTATCATCATGAACTTGAACCAGTTTGCACACAGGTTTTATCAGGATTTGAGGAATTTTCATCTCCTGTGGCTTTATTGGTTCATCAACTTTTCCCTTTCCTTTATCTTTGGGATTAATCTCAATCTGTGATCTTGTTTTGGGCTTTGATGCCTCATTATTTGATTTCTCCTTGATCACAATGCATTTTTCCTTAGGCCTTGGAGGTTTCTTTATAATAGAAGCTTTTGGATTTAGATTTGTCTTTTCAGCTTTAAATCTAGCTTCTTCCTCCTTGAGATTTTCTAAATCCATTCCAGGATTATGTTTCAGAAATAATCTTCTAGCAATCTCTTCATCAAGTGTCTGAATCTTAGGATCCGTGTAGTAGACTGTAGTCTGCTTCCCCTTTAGCTTCAAATTTTGCAAAAACTTCTGAGAGTCTTGACTTCCACCTTGTATCAGAACATCAGGCTTTGTCATCAGACTTTGCTTATCAGAACTTGATATCAGATTTTGAGTTTGAGCACTTGCTATCAGATTTTGAGTTTGAGCAGCCTCAGAACTTGTCTTCTTTTGAATAGAAGTTTTGCTTGCATCAGGTTTTAGTTTCCTAGAAGAAACCTTGCTGCTCTGCCCTTGACCTTGATCTTTTCCATGACCTCTACTCTTATCAGAGTTTCCCTGGTCATCACCTTTGTCATCCTTCTTCTTCAGTATCTGAGTGATTGAGCATTTGGATTTACTTACCTTCTCCTCCTTTTTGGCATCATCAGGTGGTAGGAGAGAGAGAGAGAAACAGTTCAACTGAAGACTGGATTTCATCCAATTGAGCTTTCTGAGAGGCTTGATTTTGTAGGACCTCAGTAATTTGGGCCTATTACTTCTCTTGTATCTTCTCAATGGCTTCAACTTTCTCATTAATAGGTCTGATAAACCTCTTTTTATCAAGCTTGGTCTCCATATCCAGCTTTTCAGCCTTTTCAAGAAGTTTGTCAACCTTTTCATGAGTTGTAGAGTGTTGAACTTGAAAAGTCTTGACACTTAGATCTGTGACTTTGAGTTGAGTCTTAAAATCATAAATTGTCATCAGCTCATCAGCCTTAGAAATGTGCTCTGTCAGAACTTTAGAGCTTGGAATGAAATCAGTTTCATTCCACTTCTTGGTCCACTCCACACCTCTGTGAGTATCTTCCCAAGGAATATGAGCAGCTTGCTCAACAAACTTCTCAATAAGTGCCTCCTTTCCTAGAATGAGAGCTAGAGTATATACTGAAACACTGTCTTTAGAACTTAAAGAAGACTCATTATCCTCTGATAGTACAAGAGTATGTGAGGCAATTGGAGATTCTGGAACATCTTCATCTAAATTCCGATCATCAAAATTTATCTCCAGAATAGAAGTTGTTGGTATCTCAGCCTGTAGAATAGGAGAATTGACTGTAGATGGCCGAGCTGTTGTTGTTGGAGCTTCCAGAAATAAAATAGTAGGAATAATCAGCCTTTAAAGGTCAATTTCAGGACTTAATCCTGAATCTTCAACTGTTGTTTCTCTGACTGGAGAGACAGTAGGAGTGATCACTGTATCATTAACAGTGTCTTTGGCTTGAGCTGGAGGTGGCAAAGATTCAATCACAATTGGCTTTGAGATCAGAGATTCCTGATCCCCTTCCTCATCTTCAGTAGTATCCTCAGATGGAGGCTTAGCCATGTGCCTTCCTGCCCTCATTTTCTTTAATCTCCTTGATAGTGAAGGAGTTGCTTGATCTGCATCAGAACTTACAGTTTTCCTCTTCAAATTACCTGAACCCGTAGCTTCATCTAAATTCTGATGGGTTGACCCTTCAGCTTCTTCACTCACAAGTTCTGATGCATGAAGCTGTGCTTCTTTATCATCTGACTCATCCCTTAGAATCATCTTCCTTCTCTTTGGTGGAGGTTGAGGAACATACTTTGGCCTCTTAGGCCTGGAAGATGAAGGTCTGATGGTAGGTGCTGATGGTTGTTGTTGTGAGGATTGAGCTGGTTGGAAGTATGTTCTAATGGTAGGTTGAGTTGGTTGAGGTTGAGAGGTGGTTGGTTGTGTAGTGGTTGGAGGTGCTGATGGAGGTTGGGATGGTTGGACATCAGGATATTTAGCAGTGTATGTGGCTGGGTCAAAGTTTACTAAAAACTGTTTGACTGATTGTGGAATTTGGAGGGGTCTTAGAACAATTTTCTTATTATCAGTAGATAATAAGTCAGTAAATGCTCTCTTAGCAAGTTTAAATGGTGAAATTAACTCACTTGCTAGTTGGGGTGCATCAGAGTTACAAAAGCTGTAAATGAGTTGACAGAATTTAGCAAAATATACAGTATTTCTATCTTCTGTCATCCTTTCCCCTATGAATCCTAGTACAACAGTAGCATAATCAAAATTAGATTGAGTAATCAGAGCATACCCAATTTGTCGACTTAGGATTGGAATTGCATCAAAGTTTGAACATTTGTTTACAAAAGTTCTGGTGATGCAGTCAAAGAAGAAACTCCATTCCCTCCTGATGTAGGGTCTCTTCAACTGCCCAAGCTTTGACAAACTTTTCTCATAGCCCAGATTGGCCATTAGCTGTTGAAGAGCTGGCTCCTCAACTGTTGAATAACTGCAGTTTTCTGGCAGATGGAGTGCTTGTTGAACTGTGGCCAAAGTCACCACATCTGCATCCTCCCCTGTTGTAAATATGATGCTTGGGGACACATTAGCACTACCATCATCATAAACTCCTGACCTCCAGAACTCCAGCACCTGAGTCCCTGAGATTGCTTCAGGTTGGGTCAAAGCATACCCAATCTCACTGCTAGATAAAAAATCTTGGATGAAGTGAAGTTCTGATGGTGCTTCATCCTTGCTCAGAATAGCCAAGTAGTTGTTAGGAACAAACTTAGCTCCATTGAAAATAATGTCTTTTGGTGCCATTTCTGTGAAAAATAAGTGAGAAAATAGAGTGTACACAAGGTGTTTGATAAAAGGCCTATAAGAAAATAACTTCAGAGAATATTAGTGAGAGAGAGAATAAGAGAGATTAGAGAAAGAAAAGTAGGTAAAAGATTATAAAATCTTTTAACTCCCATATATATACTCTCTTTTTGACAACTGTTATGATTGAAGCAGAACTGACTTTAGACACCTGGCATCATATCATTAGTCAAAACATTATTAGCGGGCACGGGTAATAAGCAGTAATAAATGTGCACATGCAGTATTTCATGGAAAACACGCTTCCCACTTACTAAATGATTATGACTGTTTTTATCTCTCCTAATTATATTCTGATAAAATATGACCGTTACAGAATTTACCACAAATATGTCAAGTAAATAAATAATGCCACGTAAGCATCAGAGTTTGCATCAGGATTTAATATCAAAACTTGACTATTATCAGATTTTAACGGTCATCAGAACATGGCTTCTGTACTCAAAAAGTGAATGTCTGTTTCTGTGATTCTTCATACAAATACTGACTTGTTTCTTCAGAGTTTAAGCATCAGAACTTCCATCAGAACTTGTCCTCAGAATTTATGCAAATGACACTTAACTGTTTGTCAAAAATAACTTAATCACCACAGTAATTTTCATCATTCATATGGAGTGATAGTGTGTGCATTAGCAAAATATCAGATAAAGATTAAAGTCTGATAAACTTCAGTATATTTTAGAAATAAGGCATAACTAAGAAAAGTGCTTAAAATCTGTCATTAATAATGAACTCTACTATAGAATAAATTTATGCAAGAATCCATCTCAACTGTTTGTGCTCATTTATGCATCTTTTGAAATTCTTTTTTACAGTGGCTTCTCAGTGTAAGTGAGTCACAACTGCTATAAAAATTTATGCTATTATCAGAGTATTTCTCCAGTAATCAAAGAATGTGAAAAGTCACCAAGAAAAATTTATTTGCTTTTCTAATACATATTACTTAATACTAGAAATGTACTTGGGTCTTCCCTTCCATATATTTACTCTAGATCTCAAAGGAGTACCTGGCTACAATTTTCTTTTCTTTTCTTTAGATAAGTGAGGCTTATCAAGCATGTGGTTCATCCTTAAGATTTACTGACATCAGAATTTGACAGATAAGAAGCAAGAATCTAGTTTGTGACTTAGTAATAAGATACACAAAGTAAATTTGACTAAGCTTAAAATCAGAATTTGTTTGTGTTAATGAATTTCCACATTAACAACTAATTCAAATATGGGATTTCTAGTATGTTAAAGACTACTAGGTCAGCATCTAGCATAGTTATCCTCATTGGATTGAATAGTCACAGAACATTCAAAACACTATCAGAGTATATAGATTCACATCAGATAACAATCAGTATTTAATGTATTACAATTTAAGCACAAATTACATGAAGATAAGACAATCTGTAAACACTGATCATAAAGTGTAATATCCGGGATATATCGTGTAATTATTTTTGCTATTATATAATTATTATGTGTGTTCAGTATCTATTCTGTGAGTTAATTGTTAAGTGTTATCTGTACTTGAATATTCAAAAAAAAATATTAATTGAGTATTTTAATTTTTATATGTCCAAAATAAAATATAGATAATTGTCATATCTTCCTAATTATTTTTATGTTGGTTTATGGATTTATAAGAATCATATGAAATTTCTAAAATCTTTTTCCGGGTAATTAAAATCTATTTTATAAAAACGGGAACCAACCGACGTCAACCGTTGTTACGTTTTTGGAACCCGAAACTCTTTCGAGAACTCCTTCCTAACCTAATTGTAATATTCCGAGCATATTCCATGTTTCGACTTTTTCGATCCGGCGTACGGTTTGTCCTGCGCGGGTCCCAGCGCAATATTTTCGATACAATATTCGTTTCGGTAAATCAATAAAACCCGTATTTTCGATAAACGGGAGCTTTTTATTAAACTATCACAATTATCACTTCGTAATACGTGTAACCAGGCGCTGAGACCAAGACCGCAGTACAAATTGTACTAATTTGGATAATTATCCCGAAAACCGATACCGTTTGGATCAGTTTTTACAAATAAACGTACCGTTTTATATCCGGAATGATCCAACGGGATACTAATTTTCCGTAATTATAAATAGCCTTTTACCGTAATTTATTTCGTATCAAAATCATTTGCAGACAGATAATTATATAATTTTCAAAGAAAAACCCTAATTTCCTAAAACTGTTCTAAGAATCAAACGAGCATTTGGAGGTGTTATTGAATTCGGTTTGGAAAGCTCGAGTAACCAATCTGAAGGTCTTGAAGAGCTCTACCAGATTCTGTAATCCATACACATGCAGAAATCAAGGTTATTTTTCTAAAAAATTATTTATTTTCGAATTTATTTTATTAAAAATATGAATTTTTGTTCGGATGATTGTTTGTATGATTTGATGATTGCATGTTGTAGAGCTTGTTTTCCTGATGATTTTCATATGTCATACGTCTGATTTGGAGTTCAATAACATGTTCAAATTTGAGTTTGATTTTCGAATTTTAAAATTAGGGTTTATAACCCGTATGAATGTTCTTAATTGAAATTTGGGGGTTTCTTATTCTGTGATAGATTGATGTTGTGTTATAGTGGGTTGTGTTCTCTGTGAAATTTGCAATCTAGTCGTATAAGTTTCATGAACCAACGAGGTCTGTAGAGAAGGGAGTTGTGTTTTGAAGTTTTCCGATGTTCGCCGGAAACTGGAAAATTTCACGGCCAAATTCCGGCCAACTCAGGGATTGTTAGGTTGTTTTGATTGCATGGTTGTGTTCCTGGTAACCTGTAGATGTGATCTGGAGGTGTTGGTGGGGTGAGGACGCCGGGAACGTGTTCTCCGGCCATCCCCGACTGTTTTCCGACGACCCCCTGGAAAATTACAGTTTAGTACCTATAGTTTTGAAAACGATGCAGTTTGGTCCATGTAGTTTCCAGACTTTGCAAAAATTGGATTTCTGTTTTAAAAATGTTTAAAAATCATATTTTCTATTTATTTTTATTATAAAAATTCGTTTTTAATTTCTGAAAATTCTAAAAATTATTATTTTAATTCTGAAAATTATTTTTAATTCACAAATAAATCTAAATTAATTAGTTAATTAATTTCAGTTAATTTCTAATTGATTAATTGGTCAAATAATTTGAAAATTAATTGATTAATTAATTTAATTAATTATTAATTGATTTTAATTAATTATTTAATTAGATTTAATTATTTAAAAATGATTTAAAAATTCTAAAAAATAGTTTCGAGCTTTAAAATATTATTCTAAATTATTTCCAAGGCTCGATAATTATTCTAAAATTATTTCGGAGCCAGAATTGGCCAACCGAACCCTGTTTATTAACCCGAAATTGATCCAATGACCCGTTTTAATTCCGAAAAATGTTTTAAAAATCATTTTAAATACCAGAAAGCCTATTTATGACCCGAGACTTCTTTATAAATAATATATCATTGATTACGTGATGTATTATGTGCTATATGTGACTTGTTAATTGACTATCGGTCTATATATTCGGTGTTTACTTGATTATTGCATAACTTTCAATCCGTTAATCGGATTTGGGTAAAACGAAGGGTAGATAGAAGTATGTGTTGAATAGAATTCCATGAGTAAATTATTGATAGATGCTTATGATATGTGAGCAGAAGAGGCAAGACGTAGGATAGGGAAACAGATAGTTGAGGAGTAAGACGCTTGTAATTGGAAGCGAGTGCACTGTAATAAGCTAATATCAGGCAAGTATTCTAAACTTTCTCGAGATATTGTAGTATTTGATAGTCAGATTGATATTGCAAGTGCTTTGAAGCACTGAAACCTAAACTCTGATTCCAGTTATTGTTCTTGAGCCATAAACCTTATTCTTTCTAGACCATTGATTGTTGTATGCCTAAACACAAATCTCAAGTATACGATAGTACTCCACAAATACATGCAAACAAAATCCCAAACACTGAACTGAATTACTTGTACATTCAATCATTGTATCCTATGCTTTGAAAGCCCAAATCTTTGAAACCCTGAAATGTTGATTCCTTTGTTATCCAATTCTTTCATTACCCAGCATCCAAGCTTTTAAATTGCCTTATTGATCTTTACAAGGATTGAAACCCTTTCATTGTTAAACATTTATTGTTGTTAATGATTTCGGTTATTGTTTATTATTGCATATTCTGTTATTATGTTAGAATTGGATTGTTTTTATAAAATTGTGGACCAGATTCGTGGTCAGACCATATAATGGTCAAGTTAGGCCAATGTGTGCCTTGGATCCAGTAGTTAGAGCAATGCTGTGTGCCTTGCTCGGGGTTAGTGCGTGACTGATCAGCAGCCTAACCTTGGTTTTTAAATTAAAAGTATAATATCCAATTCTAAATCATAATCCATTGTTCACTTGATATCATAATCATATTCACCTGATGATCATTATTCTCAGTTTTGTCATTGTGACTTGCTGAGCTAGTTAGCTCATTTGTGCGATGTTGTTTATATTCTTTCCAGTTAAAAATGAACTAGTTGGTAGCAAGGATCCCCAGTCCAGCGCGAGAGCTAGGGGTTCAGGTTGAGAAAGTTGAGCTAGTAGGCTTCTTTTGGGATAATTTAAGTTTGTAAAAGTTTGTAATAATGTTTAATACTCAGTTTGAGTTTGAAATAGTTGGGATTTGAACGGTTTATAATATATTAGTGTGTTTGGCTTGTGTATATACTTTAACCTGTTGCGGTCCGTGGTGGTTGGTAAGTAGGGTCACTGCATATATTATTATTATCTTTATTATTGTTATAAGCAGGTTATAAATAAGGTGTGTGTGTGGACCCCAAACTTCTGACCCGGGTTTGGAGGGCGCCACAGGTTTGGTATCAGAGCTACAGGTTATAAGTCACTGACACAAGCCTAGGTTGATGGGAATGGGTAGAGGGATAGGATTAGAAGTAAGGTATAGGATGATAGAACATCGAGAGGTTGAGTGTTATGGTATAACCGGTATTAGTATAGTTTGCGTCGTGGTACGAGATTCTTATATTACGATATGATTTCAGATAGCAGAGATGGCCGACTCTTTTATTCCCGTATCAGCTGATCACTCAGAGCCTTCAGTTGGAACACCAGCATCAGATCCACGTCCTGTTATTCCACCAGCATTGGCTATTCTACCTCCACCGGTGTTGCAGCCCGTACCATTGCAGGCTATTCCACCTCCAGGCATGAGGCCACCTGTTAGAGGACCCCCACCTGCTGATTCAGGCTTTACTAGTCATTCAGTCACAGGAGTACCTTTCCAGTTCTCTTCCTATCCTATCCCATATCATCAGTTTGAGGCTTGCCTTATGGAGCAGCGATTCCTACAGGGTCAGATCCAGGAGTTATTGCATATCATGCGTACCAGAGAGATGGGGAGTGGTGAGAGGCGACTTAGAGAGAATCTCCAGGCGTTTCGTAGAGCAGCTGCTGTGAGGATTGTTGAGGCTACACATGAGGACATCACCCCTGATTTCCTAGTGGAGTGGGCTAAGTGGGTTCTAGAGGAGCTTGAGGAGATAGGAGGTCCAGATTTACCATGAGTTAGAGATTCTGAGATGGAGATGCTGAGCAGTGTTGTTATGATTATGTAGTATGTACAATAGTGTGTAGTGTATATTAGTAGACTTTTGAGTTGTATTTATAGACTAGCGATGCTGACTAGTGAGTAGGTTGTTGTACCCTTTTTGCTTTTACTTTCGAAGCGTCTTTACGCTTGTACTACCTAAAACTTTTGATCTATATATATCAGTACCTTTTTCCTTTCCAACACTGTCATTTACTTTATCGCACCTGTTTTACTTTACCTTATTTATTGCACCAGTATACCCTGTGATACCATGGACCCAGCAATAGCCCAGATTCTTCAAATCTTGGCCCAACAAACAGTTTACCTGGCACAACAACAGCAGAGACAGACCAATCCCCAGGTAACTTTCAAAACTTTTCAGGCAGTAAACCCACCAGAATTCAAGGGTTCCTTAGAGCCAATTGAAGCAAATGTGTGGTTAAAGGAAATAGAGAAGGCATTTGCCTTGGTAAAAGTGAAAAAGGAGCAGAAGGTTGAATTTGCAAGTTACTATCTGAAGAATGAGGCCACCTATTGGTGGGAGATGGTGAAGACATTGGAAAGCACAGATGTTATTAGTTGGGAAAGGTTTAAGGAATTGGTTTTAGAAAAGTATTTTCCTCAGTTTATTCAGGATCAAATGGAGCTGAAGTTTTTAGAATTAAAGCAAGGGAACATGTCGGTAACAGATTATGAGGGGAAGTTTGAGGAATTGTCAACGTATGTGCCGTCGTATGTTGATACTGATAGAAAGAAAGCTAAGAGATTCCAGTAAGGCTTGAAGCCATGGATCAGAGGGAAGGTAGCTATTTTTGAATTGGATACCTATGTCGGGGTTGTACAGAAAGCTATGATCGCAGAGACAGAGAGTGAGACGTTCCAGAAAGAAAAGGAAAGCAAGAAAAGGAAAGTAGAGGGAAGTGAGGGTCAGTCACAAACATGGAAGTTTCCAAATTTTAAGAAGGGCAAGTTTCAGCCAGGGAGAAATTTTAATTTCAGGAGACAAAATGCAGGAGACGGAGGCCAGGGCAATCGTCCAGCTAATGTGAATCAGCTGAATCAATTGAGATTAACTTTTCCAGATTGTCAAGTATGTGGAAAGAAGCATGGAGGAGTTTGTAACAAGTTGAATGTGGTATGTTTTAAATGCAACCAGAAAGGGCACTACTCGAGGGAGTGCCGAAATCAGCCAGCAAGAGAGCCAGCAAATAAGGATCAGCCTATCCGGAATCCAGCAGTGAAGGTTCCAGTCATTGGATTTACATGCTTTAAATGTGGGAAGCCAGGACATATGGCCAGGGATTGCAAGACACCAGCCCCAGTCAGTAATGCATTGAGGATTATGGGATCCCCAACAGTGAATGAGACTCCGAGGGATAGAGTTTTTGACATGTCGGTGAAGGATGCGATCCAGGATGCGGATGTCGTGACAGGTACGCTTAATGTGAATTCTTTATGTGCCAAAGTGTTAATAGATTCGGGAGCAACTCGATCGTTTATTTCACAAGATTTTGTTAGTAAGTTAAATTGTCCAGTTGGGTATTTAAATGAAATAATGACTGTGGAATTAGCAAATCAAGAACGTGTAACTGTTAACCAAGTTTGTGGGAATTGTGAGATTGAGATTTCTGGTAGTAAGTTTTGTGTAGATTTGATACCGTTTAAGTTAGGAAAATTTGACGTTATATTAGGGATGGATTGGTTATCTAAGCATGATGCTCAGATAGATTGTCGAAATAAGAAAGTAATGGTGAAAATGCCAGACGAAAGAATAGTAACGTTCAAGGGACAGAAGCAGGTAAAGAAGTTCTTAACGATGATTCAAGCCAAGAAGTTACTACGACAAGGATGTGAGCATTTCGTAGCATATGTGATCGACAGAAGTCAGGAGCCAACAAAACTTGAAGATATTCCAGTTGTGAAGGAATTTCCAGACGTATTTCCCGACGAGTTACCAGGACTTCCTCCAGATAGAGAAATTGAATTTGCAATCGACCTAGCACCTGGAACCGAACCAGTATCCAAGGCCCCGTACAGAATGGCGCATGTTGAGATGAAAGAGCTAGCAAAGCAATTGCAGGAATTGTTAGAGAAAGGAGTAATCAGACCCAGCGTATCCCCGTGGGGAGCCCCGATATTATTTGTCAAGAAAAAAGATGGAAGCATGAGACTGTGCATCGACTATAGGGAGCTCAACAAGTTGACAATCAAGAATAAGTATCCGTTACCCAGAATTGATGATTTGTTTGACCAATTGAAGGGAGCCAAGTATTTCTCCAAGATCGATTTAAGATCGGGATATCATCAACTGAAGATCAAACCAGAAGATATACCAAAGACAGCTTTCAGAACAAGGTATGGGCATTATGAATTTCTAGTAATGTCTTTTGGATTGACCAATGCCCCAGCAGCGTTTATGGACCTGATGAACAGAATTTTCAAGGAATATTTAGACAAGTTCGTTATAGTATTTATAGACGATATTTTGATCTATTCAAAGACGGAGGAGGATAATACGGAACATTTAAGAACAACTTTGGAGATTTTAAGGAAAAAGAAGTTATATGCTAAATTGTCGAAGTGTGAGTTTTGGCTACAGGAAGTTCAGTTCTTAGGACACATAGTCAGTAATGAAGGGATCAAAGTGGACCCGGCAAAGATCGAGGCAATTACGAATTGGGAAAGACTGAGAACACCCACTAAGGTAAGAAGTTTCTTGGGATTGGCAGGATATTATCGACGATTCGTTCAGAATTTCTCAAGAATTGCAACACCATTGACAAAGCTTACACGAAAGAATGAAAAGTTTATATGGAATGACAAGTGCGAAGAAAGTTTTCAGGAATTGAAGCGGAGATTAATCACAACACCTGTTTTGTTACTTCTAGACGATCAAGGGAATTTCGTAATTTATAGCGATGCTTCTTACAAAGGATTAGGATGTGTTCTTATGCAGCACGACAAGGTGATTACGTATGCGTCAAGGCAATTGAAACCACACGAACAGAAGTACCCTACTCATGATTTGGAGTTAGCAGCCATAGTATTTGCTTTGAAGATTTGGAGACATTATTTGTATGGAGAAAAGTATGAGATTTTCACGGATCACAAAAGTTTGAAATATATATTTACCCAGAAGGAACTTAATATGAGACAAAGGAGATGGTTAGAATTGATCAAGGATTATGATTGCTCGATTAATTATCATCCCGGTAAGGTGAACATTGTAGCAGATGCGTTAAGTCGGAAGGAAAGGTTAAATGTGTTATCCGTACCTGAAGAGATATATAAAGAATTTTAAAAACTGGAATTGGAGATTAGAATTTGCAAGCCTGAGGAAGCAAAAGTGTACGGTATGATTTTCCAACCGGAGTTATTGGAGAAAATAAAGAAATGCCAGAAAGAGGTAATGGATCAAGATATAAATAGTTTGGTAGGTGAGGAATTATGCACGCAACAAGATGATCAAGGTATTCTTAGGTTTTCTTCAAGAATTTGGATTCCACCAGTAATGGAGCTGAAAAATGAAATTTTACAAGAGGCACATAGTTCAAGATATTCTATCCATCCAGGGAGTACCAAAATGTACAGAGATTTAAAGAAGAATTATTGGTGGCCAGATATGAACAGGGAAATTGTGGAATGGGTTAGCAAATGCTATACCTGTCAGAGAGTTAAAGCAGAGCATCAGAGACCAAGCAGATTGCTACAGCCATTGGAGATTCCAGAGTGGAAGTGGGAACATATTACCATGGATTTCATAGTTGGATTATCAAGGACAAGGGCTAATCATGATGCCATTTGGGTTATAGTAGATAGACTTACCAAGTCAGCTCATTTTCTGCCTATAAATGAATGATTTTTGCTCGACAAGTTAGTTCATATGTACTTGAAAGAGATCGTAGTTCGTCATGGAGTTCCAGTGTCTATTGTATCTGATCGAGATCCAAGATTTAATTCAAGATTTTGGAAGAGTTTTCAAGAATGTTTGGGAACAAGATTGAATATGAGTACGGCCTATCACCCCCAAACGGATGGCCAAAGTGAAAGAACGATCCAGACAATCGAGGACATGCTACGTGTTTGTGCTATTGATTTCAAAGGAAGTTGGGACGAGCATTTACCCCTGGTAAAATTTGCCTATAACCACAGTTATCATGCCAGCATTGGGATGCCACCTTATGAAGCCCTTTATGGACGCAAATGTAGATCTCCAGTATATTGGGACGAAGTAGGAGAACGCAAAATACTCGGACCCGAATTGGTGCAGCAGACAAAGGAAGTTGTTGAAATTATCCAGAAAAGATTAATAGCCGCACAAGATCGTCAAATGAAATATGCAGACCAGTCAAGAAAAGACATGGAATTTGAAGAAGGAAGCTTGGTATTATTGAAAGTATCACCGTGGAAAGGACTAACGAGGTTTGGGAAGAAAGGGAAGCTAAACCCAAGATATGTCGGACCTTTTGAAATCCTAAAGCGTATTGGCAAAGTAGCTTACGAGTTGGCGTTACCTCCGCACATGGAGCACATTCACAATGTTTTTCACATATCAATGCTTAAGAAATATAATCCAGACTCCAGGCATGTAATAGAATATGAGCCAATAGAACTTCAAGCAGATTTATCATATGTAGAGAGTCCGATAGAGATTCTAGAGGAAAGAGAGAAAGTATTGAGAAATAAAGTGGTAAAATTAGTAAGAGTATTGTGGAGAAACCCAAAGGTTGAAGAGTCAACCTGGGAGTTAGAAAGTGATATAAGAGAAAAGTACCCTCATTTGTTTTCTTAAAGATTCTGAGGACAGAATCCTTTTAAGGGGGGAAGGATGTAATATCTGGGATATATCGTGTAATTATTTTTGCTATTATATAATTATTATGTGTGTTCAGTATCTATTCTGTGAGTTAATTGTTAAGTGTTATCTGTACTTGAATATTCAAAAAAAAAATATTAATTGAGTATTTTAATTTTTATATGTCCAAAATAAAATATAGATAATTGTCATATCTTCCTAATTATTTTTATGTTGGTTTATGGATTTATAAGAATCATATAAAATTTCTAAAATCTTTTTCCGGGTAATTAAAATCTATTTTATAAAAACGGGAACCAACCAACGTCAACCGTTGTTACGTTTTTGGAACCCGAAACTCTTTCGAGAACTCCTTCCTAACCTAATTGTAATATTCCGAGCATATTCCATGTTTCGACTTTTTCGATCCGGCGTACGGTTTGTCCTGCGCGGGTCCCGGCGCAACATTTTCGATACAATATTCGTTTCGGTAAATCAATAAAACCCGTATTTTCGATAAACGGGAGCTTTTTATTAAACTATCACAATTATCACTTCGTAATACGTGTAACCAGGCGCTGAGACCAAGACCGCAGTACAAATTGTACTGATTTGGATAATTATCCCGAAAACCGATACCGTTTGGATCAGTTTTTACAAATAAACGTACCGTTTTATATCCGAAATGATCCAACGGGATACTAATTTTCCGTAATTATAAATAGCATTTTACCGTAATTTATTTCGTATCAAAATCATTTGCAAACAGATAATTATATAATTTTCAGAGAAAAACCCTAATTTCCTAAAACTGTTCTAAGAATCAAACGAGCATTTGGAGGTGTTATTGAATTCGGTTTGGAAAGCTCGAGTAACCAATCTGAAGGTCTTGAAGAGCTCTACCAGATTCTGTAATCCATACACCTGCAGAAATCAAGGTTATTTTTCTAAAAATTATTTACTTTCGAATTTATTTTATTAAAAATATGAATTTTTGTTCGGATGATTGTTTGTATGATTTGATGATTGCATGTTGTAGAGCTTGTTTTCCTGATGATTTTCATATGTCATACGTCTGATTTGGAGTTCAATAACATGTTCAAATTTGAGTTTGATTTTCGAATTTTAAAATTAGGGTTTATAACCCGTATGAATGTTCTTAATTGAAATTTGGGGGTTTCTTATTCTGTGATAGATTGATGTTGTGTTATAGTGGGTTGTGTTCTCTGTGAAATTTGCAATCTAGTCGTATAAGTTTCATGAACCAACGAGGTCTGTAGAGAAGGGAGTTGTGTTTTGAAGTTTTCTGATGTTCGCCGGAAACTGGAAAATTTCACGGCCAAATTCCGGCCAACTCAGGGATTGTTAGGTTGTTTTGATTGCATGGTTGTGTTCCTGGTAACCTGTAGATGTGATCTGGAGGTGTTGGTGGGGTGAGGACGCCGGGAACGTGTTCTCCGGCCATCCCCGACTGTTTTCCGACGACCCCCTGGAAAATTACAGTTTAGTACCTATAGTTTTGAAAACGATGCAGTTTGGTCCATGTAGTTTCCAGACTTTGCAAAAATTGGATTTCTGTTTTAAAAATGTTTAAAAATCATATTTCCTATTTATTTTTATTATAAAAATTCGTTTTTAATTTCTGAAAATTCTAAAAATTATTATTTTAATTCTGAAAATTATTTTTAATTCACAAATAAATCTAAATTAATTAGTTAATTAATTTCAGTTAATTTCTAATTGATTAATTGGTCAAATAATTCGAAAATTAATTGATTAATTAATTTAATTAATTATTAATTGATTTTAATTAATTATTTAATTAGATTTAATTATTTAAAAATGATTTAAAAATTCTGAAAAATAGTTTCGAGCTTTAAAATATTATTCTAAATTATTTCCAAGGCTCGATAATTATTCTAAAATTATTTCGGAGCCAGAATTGGCCAACCGAACCCTGTTTATTAACCCGAAATTGATCCAACGACCCGTTTTAATTCCGAAAAATGTTTTAAAAATCATTTTAAATACCAGAAAGCCTATTTATGACCCGAGACTTCTTTATAAATAATATATCATTGATTACGTGATGTATTATGTGCTATATGTGACTTGTTAATTGACTATCGGTCTATATATTCGGTGTTTACTTGATTATTGCATAACTTTCAATCCGTTAATCGGATTTGGGTAAAACGAAGGGTAGATAGAAGTATGTGTTGAATAGAATTCCATGAGTAAATTATTGATAGATGCTTATGATATGTGAGCAGAAGAGGCAAGACGTAGGAAAGGGAAACAGATAGTTGAGGAGTAAGACGCTTGTGATTGGAAGCGAGTGCAGTGTAATAAGCTAATATCAGGCAAGTGTTCTGAACTTTCTCGAGATATTGTAGTATTTGATAGTCAGATTGATATTGCAAGTGCTTTGAAGCACTGAAACCTAAACTCTGATTCCAGTTATTGTTCTTGAGCCATAAACCTTATTCTTTCTAGACCATTGATTGTTGTATACCTAAACACAAATCTCAAGTATACGATACTACTCCACAAATACATGCAAACAAAATCCCAAACACTGAACTGAATTACTTGTACATTCAATCATTGTATCCTATGCTTTGAAAGCCCAAATCTTTGGAACCCTGAAATGTTGATTCCTTTGTTATCCAATTCTTTCATTACCCAGCATCCAAGCTTTTAAATTGCCTTATTGATCGTTACAAGGATTGAAACCCTTTCATTGTTAAACATTTATTGTTGTTAATGATTTCGGTTATTTTTTATTATTGCATATTCTGTTATTATGTTAGAATTGGATTGTTTTTATAAAATTGTGGACCAGATTCGTGGTCAGACCATATAATGGTCAAGTTAGGCCAATGTGTGCCTTGGATCCAGTAGTTAGAGCAATGCTGTGTGCCTTGCTCGGGGTTAGTGCGTGACTGATCAGCAGCCTAACCTTGGTTTTTAAATTAAAAGTATAATATCCAATTCTAAATCATAATCCATTGTTCACTTGATATCATAATCATATTCACCTGATGATCATTATTCTCAGTTTTGTCATTGTGACTTGCTGAGCTAGTTAGCTCATTTGTGCGATGTTGTTTATATTCTTTCCAGTTAAAAAGGAACCAGTTGGTAGCAAGGATCCCCAGTCCAGCGCGAGAGCTAGGGGTTCAGGTTGAGAAAGCTGAGCTAGTAGGCTTCTTTTGGGATAATTTAAGTTTATAAAAGTTTGTAATAATGTTTAATACTCAGTTTGAGTTTGAAATAGTTGGGATTTGAACGGTTTGTAATATATTAGTGTGTTTGGCTTGTGTGCATACTTTAACCTGTTGCGGTCCATGGTGGTTGGTAAGTAGGGTCACTGCATATATTATTATCTTTATTATTGTTATAAGCAGGTTATAAAAAAGGTGTGTGTGTGGACCCCAAACTTCTGACCCGGGTTTGGAGGGCGCCACATAAAGTCTGATACATGAGAACAAAAACTAAGCAGATTTAGAGAAAGAACCTGAAACCATTCCAAGTTCATTAACCAGTCTAGTAAAAGTAGCTTCACATAGTGGTTTTGTGAAGATATCTGCTAGTTATTGATCTGTTGGAACAAAATACAATTACACTGTACCTTCCATCACATGTTCTCTTATGAAATGGTACCTAATGCTGATGTGCTTTGTCATTGAATGTTGAACTGGATTACCTGTCATAGCAATAGCACTTTGATTATCCTAATAAATAGGTATTTTAGGAAATTCTAACCCATAGTCCAGTAACTGATTCTTTATACAAAGAATATGTGTACAATAGCTTCCTGCAGCAATATATTCTGCTTCTGTAGTTGATGGGGAAATTAATTTCTGTTTCTTGCTAAACCAAGAAACCAATCTGCCTCCAAGAAATTGGCAGCTTCCACTAGTGTTTTTTCTGTCTATTTTGCATCATACAAAATCTCTCTAGTCAGTAATATCTACTGATAAACCAGTATCTTTATCTAAATTGGTTGCAGTGGCCATGGGAGTGGATGTAGTTGAACTGTCTTGCATTCCAAATTTCTTGAGTAAATTTCTGGTGTACTTGGATTGATTTATGAAAGTACCTTCTTCATTTTGCTTGACTTGAAGTCCCAGAAAATAACTAAGTTCTCCCATCATACTCATTTGATATCTTGACTGTATTAGCTTTGCAAACCTTTCATAGAGTTTGGCATTTGTAGAACCAAATATGATATCATCAACATATATCTGTACCAAAAGTAAGTCATTTCCCTGGTTGAGATAGAACAGTGTTTTATCAATTATGCCTCTGTTAAATCCACTTTCCAGAAGGAATTGAGCTAAAATCTCATACCATGCTCTTGGAGCTTGCTTAAGGCCATAAAGTGCTTTGTCAAGTCTGTAGACATGATTAGGAAATTTTGGATCTACAAATCCTGGAGGTTGTTCAACATATACCTCTTCTTCCAATTCTCCATTGAGAAAAGCACTTTTCACATCCATTTGAAAGACTTTAAACTTTTTGTGAGCAGCATAAGCCAAAAAAATTCTTATGGCTTCCAATCTAGCAACTGGTGCAAATGTTTCATCATAATCAATACCCTCCTGTTGAGAGTAGCCTTTGGAAACCAGCCTTGCTTTATTTCTTGTAATTATGCCATCACTATCAGTTTTGTTTTTGAACACCCATTTTGTGCCAACAAATGATCTGTTCTTTGGTCTTGGCACTAGGGTCCAGACTTTATTTCTTTCAAATTCATTTAACTCTTCCTGTATTGCTTGCACCCAATCAGCATCTTGAAGAGCTTCTTCCACTTTCTTTGGTTTAGTCTGAGATAGAAAAGAATGATAGAGACATTCATTTGATGTTGTTGTTCTAGTTCTAACACCTGCTTCAAGATCTCCAATTATTAAGTCAGGTGTATGTGTTTTAGTCCACTTCCTTGCAGATGGAAGTTGTTCTCTAGAACTGGATCCTCTCCCATGATCCATGTTGTCTCCATCAGCATTTTCTGATGCCCCCCTGTAGTTATGCTCTCTGAAACTTCAGAGTTTGAGTTGGATCCTTCAGGATTTGAAGTATTAGAGTTTCCAGAATTATCAGAATTTGGCTCATCAGAACTTGATAAATCACAACTTGAAGAGCCAGTGACAGGTTCTGATGCTTCTTGAGAGTCTTGAGTTATGGTAGGATCTTCAGTGCATTTTCCCTTGGAGTAGTTACCATAGTTTCAATAACATCAAAACTTAACTCGTCAGAACTTACATGATCAGGATTTAAGTCATCAGAATTTACAAAATCAGAATTTAAATCTTCATTTTCAAATCTCAGCTGATCATGATCATTGAAATCTTCAAGCCAGTAATCTTCTTATCATTAAAAGATACATTGATAGATTCCATGACAACCCTTATTCTTAAATTGTAGACTCTGAAGGCTTTTATGGAAAGTGGATATCCAACAAAAATTCCTTCATCAGCTTTTAGATCAAATTTTGACAGCTGTTCAGGATGAGTCTTAAGAACAAAACACTTACATCCAAATATGTGAAAGTATTTCAGATTTGGCTTCTTTTTCTTCACTATCTCATATGGTGTTTTTCCATGCTTGTTTATGAGTGTAGCATTCTGTGTGAAACAAGCAGTCTACACAGCTTCAGCCCAAAAGTAGGTTGGTAGCTTTGCTTCATCAAGCATTGATCGTGCAGCTTCAATGAGAGTCCTGTTCTTTCTTTCTACAACTCCATTTTGCTGTGGAGTTCCAGGTGCAGAAAATTCCTGCTTTATTCCATGCTCTTTCCAGAACTCTTCCATGATTGAATTCTTGAACTCAGTGCCATCATCACTTCTTATAATTTTGACATAATCTTTGACCAATTTATCCAGCTATCTGATATGATCAGTTAGAGTAGATGCAGTTTTATTCTTCTTGTGTAAGAAATACACCCAAGTATATCTTGTGAACTCATCCACTATAACCATAGCATATTTCTTCTTTGCAATAGATATGACATTGACTGGTCCAAATAGATTAACATGCAGTAGGTGATAAGGCTCAAGAATTGAAGATTCAGTTTTGCTCTTGAATGAAGTTTTTATTTATTTTGCCTTTTGATATGAATCACAAAGGCCATCAGGAGCAAATACTGATTTTGGCAGTCCTCTCACAAGATCTTTCTTTACTAGCTCATTTATGTTGTTGAAATTTAAATGAGAGAGTCTTTTGTGCCAATTCCAACTTTCTTCAATTGATGCTCTACTCAACAGACAAATTGCAGAACCATCAGAACTTGTTGAAAGTCTGGCATCATAAATGTTACCGTGCCTTTAACCTTTCAGAACTGCTTTGCCTGTAGAATTACTTACAACTTCACAGTGTTCTTCAAAAAAATCCATATGATAACCTCTGTCACAAATTTGACTCACAATTAGCAGATTGTGTTTAAGTCTTGAGACAAGAGCTACTGTTTCAATGATGACATTCCCAAGATTGATATTTCTATATCCCAGAGTTTTTCCCATGTTGCCATCTCCATAAGAAACTCCTGGGCCAGCATTCTCCACAAAGTCTGATAGCAGGGCTTTATTTCCAGTCATATGTCCTGAACATCCACTGTCCAGCACTAGGATATTTTTCATGTTGCCCAGCAATCACAAAGACCACTATTGGTTAGTTTTAAGGACCCAGACTTGCTTGGATCCTTTGGACTTATTAAGTTTGTTAGCATTTGCAGCGGATTTAATTTCAGAGTTTATGCTAACATGCTGTTTATCAGACTTTATATCAGACTTTGCATCAGACTTTACACTAGAAGGAGTAATACTAACTTTCTTCAAAGAAGGTCTTTTCGCCCTATGAACTTTAAGGTGTATGAAGTTTCATATATAATAATCATAGTACAAACTATGATATTCCTTACAAGTATAAATGGAATGCCAAACCACAGTTAAAATAAGGATTTTGTGGCTTAAACCTAACAAACTGACTCTTAACTCCTGATTTAGAAGGTAAAGAGTTTATATCTTTATTTTTCCTGCAAAAAGAAGCAAGATGGTTAGAGTTTCCACAGTTATAGCATTTCTTTCTCGGAGCATTGGGAACCGGCTTATAATTATTGCTTTTATTCACACCTTCCTTTCCATTCCTATTTTTCATAGCTTCGTTTACCTTGTTCACATTTCTAATCTCTTTCATCTTATGCTTAAGCTGCTTCTTTGTCATTAAGCCTATATTTACTACAGATGGTTTATCCTGTTTTAATTTTTCAGAAGTTGACTTTTCTTTGACTTCTGTCCTAGACTCTTTCATCTTGTCAGAATCAGACTTTACAGTTTTTGCTACAAACTTAACAGGATTTACCTTTGGCTTAGCAATCTGTTTAACAACAATTGGCTCAATTTATATAGTTCTTTTTTCACTTTTATCATCTCCATAACCTAAGCCCTCTTTTCAGTTTCCACTACTTAGTATATCCTGAGTTGTTCTGCCAGAATTAGTCCAAGTTCTGATAATCTCTCTTTCCTTTTCTAAATTAGCTTTTAGAGATTCATTCAGTTTTAACACTTCATCTCTAACATACAAAGCATCATCTCTTTCTTTCTTAGTTTGATGAAGAAAAACTTAACTCCTTTTCTAAATAGTCATTTCTCTTTTTAAAAGCAAGATTTTCAGATGTTAATCTTTCAGATGTTAAAGTCTGATCTCTATAACTAATGAACATGGTTTTAAGATATAATCTGTTATTCCTAATGAACTAACAATGAGATTTACAGAAGGGGGGTTGAATGTAAATCTCAAAACTTTTTCAAGTTTTGAGCAGTTTCAAAGGCTATGTGTTTAAGATAAACAAGTGTATGAATTGCTTTAAGCTAATACAAACAGATATATATTCAAACACTAATGTAAAGAACACAACAGACCTTAAAAACTTTTCTGGTGGATTGTTGTTCCACCAGAGATGGTATTTCAGAAAATCTGTGATTCAAGAAGTTGATCACAGCTGCGTCCTAGTACAAACTAGATAATTTTTTTCTCAAGATTTTTCTAAACAGCTCTGGAAAAATTCTTTTTCTAATTACTAGCTGCTACTTGGTTTATATATCACCAAGTTTACAAGTGAAGACAAAGATAAAAAGTACAATAATAAAATAAGTTCTCCACTTGTTTCTACTCCATTTTACTCCAGTGCATTGTTGACTATTGCCTCTTTATGTTAGAGTAGAACGGTTGCTTTTTCTGATGTTCCTGAATTAGGCTACCACATCTCAGTTGTCTCTGTCAACCCATGTGCCTCTGTTTGTAGGTACAACTACCACTTGTCAACTGCTATTTAACAGAACATCCGTTGAAGCCTTCATCCGTTGATGGCTTTATCCATTGATGTGTTAGCAGTTAAAGCTCTATCCGTTGATGCACTCATCCGTTGAAGGATGTTATCCGTTGAAGCTTTAGAGACATCCGTTGAAGCTTTGTTTCTCATCCGTTGAAGGTCTTTAAGTTATCCGTTGACACCATTTCATTTATACAAGATTACAAGGCATGAAATATTTACAATTGGCCTTCCTATCTGCATATCCTCTAGTAGTCAACATGACTTATAATTTCCCTCAACATTTAAGAATTATATCTCAAATTCAGAGACTGAAATGTGCTACAACACTATACTTATTTCTAAGTAAAGCTACACCATCAACGGATAGCCAAAATGGTCTTATCCGTTGAGGCTACAAACACTAGATTTCTACTTAAGTGTTTTGTTAAACATATCATCAAACTAATGCACATATATTCCTAACAATCTCCCCCTATTTATGTCTATAAGAATTGTAGACATAAATTCAAGGTTAACTTGATGATAACAAAACACTTAACAAATATATGAACTGAAACTAAGTAGAAATCAATTCCATCAGGCTTTCCTTTGATTTGAATGATTGGAGAAGTAGTGATGGCAGGAACTAGCACTTTAGATATTTAGATTTTTGTAGATGGCTCTCCTTCCCCTTCCCTTTTACTCTCCCCCTTTTTGTTATCATCAAGGAGAGGGGTCAAGCCCTGTGCTTTTGCCAGCTGCATAAGTAGATTTGTTTGAGATTGTTGGTTGTGAAGAATGGTGGCCACAGAATCTTCAATAACTTGAACTCTGTCTTCCAATTTGGCCAGCCTCTTTTCAGTATGTGATTCCTTTTTCAATCTCAACAAAATGTCCTGCATTGTACCATAGGGCATGACTGAATCCAATTTTTCAGAATTGTAGGATTTCAAGTCAGCAATATCCTTTCTGAGTTCATCCACACTCAGATTCTGTCTTACTTGCTGCAACTTCATGAGATGCAGTGAGTCCAAGTGAGCTGTAAGGATAGCCTTTGTACCTGCATGAGAAGTTTTCTGAATGGCCTGTTGGATAGTACTGATTTGTTTGACTAAGGAGACATTGAATTGCCCTGTTGTATACTCCTTTGTTAAGGCCCATTCAGGTAGATTTGGAATAGAACTAGGGCCTTCATCTCCCCCTAAGTTCATGCTTCCATCAGAAGAAACAAAGTCATCATCATCAGAATTTACTCCAAATTCTTCAGATGACTCACCAGCTTTTGAAGGCATCTTGTTAATAGCAGCTTTGTCCCTTTGAAGAGATGCTGTTGTATGTACTAGATGTAGTGTCTTTTCTGCCTCCACATTGCCCTGTGCAGCCAATAATTGATAGGCTGAAACAGGATGAGTAAAAGTGTCAGCATCCAAGGAAATGTTATCAATTACAGCTTTGTAATGTTGCTGAAATTGTCTTTCCTTTTCAGCATCATTCACAATCATTGGCTCACTAGCAATGGCTGGATCCATCCTTATATCTGTTGTACCTGCTTTTCTCTCATTTTCTCTATGTTCTTGCATCAGGGGCTCCCCCTGGCTCACACAACTCACTCCTTCACCTTCACCTACTAAGGTGGTACTCCTCTCACTTACTTTTGCCATGCTGGAAAAAATAGCATGCATATTTGAGCTCTCAATCTCTCCTTTTGCCTGGGAGCAACCCAGCCTCTCACATAAATTGTCACTCCCTTCCCTCAGTCCTAGAAGTGATTGTACAGTAATCAAGTCTTCTACACTTGGAATTGTTTCAGTTGTGTGTGTAGAGACTATCAACGGATACGGAATAGCCGTTGAAGGTGAAACTGATGGTATCAACGGATAACTGCTGTTAAGCTTATCCGTTGAAGAACAACCACTTGTCAACGGATGAGTGATATCCGTTGAAGAAGGAAAAGAAGTTGAAATTGAAAGTGATATAACTGTTGAATCTGTGTAGATTGATATGAGTTTTGGTGACACAGATCCTTCAATTACATCTGAAAGAATTTGCGGGTGATCCAACAAATCATCTAAAAGATGATGATCACCTGTATTTGAGTGGGGCTCCTCCCTGAGTTGTAAAGAGGGAGAATCAGGAATTGATGGGAATAACATATCCACATCTAGAGATGGTGAAGAAGTGTGTGGTGATTGATGTGTGTTAATTGTGAGAGAATAGGGCTGTGACTCCACATTTGTTGGAGCCACATCAAACTGAGTTTGAGAAGGCATAGATACAGATGGATGTATCTGTGCAGTGTGTGCACACTGTGTAGAAGATTGGGTTCTGGCTCTCTTTCTTCTAATAAAGGCTTTTGTTGGTGAGTGTTTGGCTTTATTGTCCCTCCCTCGTTTGTTCTGTGTTCCTGGTTGGGAACTATTTTCAATAGTTACATCCTTTTGGGAGGATGCAGCTAGGGATATGCTAGTAACCCTTTCAACCACCACAGCTTTTTGAGAAACTGTGGCTTGGCTAGCTTGGGAAGCACTTATCTCTCCTTCCTTATCCTGGGGGTTTCTTTGATGTTCACCCCTCCCCTCACCACTCACACCCTGTTCACTCCCCTCAGGGTTAATGGTAGATGTTACAACTGTTGTCTTTTGAGAAACAACAGAGGCAGTTTTCTTTGTCTTTGATTTTGAAAGTTTAGTTTTGGTGACCTTGGTAGGAATCTGTTGGGGCATTGTCACAGATTCCATGGCCACACTAGAAGATAAAGAAATAAAGGGGTTGGAAGAAGTAGGAGTTGTAGAAGCAATTACCTCACTTACCTGAGGTGCATTCATGATTGGTAAATATACCAATGGCACACTGCTGTTGAGATCCATTCTCAATAAATCTACAAGAACTCTTTTCTCTTGTGCCCAACACTTGAGTTTATTATTCTCATTGGTTATGACCAAACCTTCAGCAACATGGTTAGCCAATAACATAAAGAATCTAGCATAATAGATGTTATTAGATCTATTAGCTTTGTTACCTAATCTAGTACCCAATTCTAGCATAACATAGTTGCTAAAATTAAAATACCTATCAGAAATAAGCATATAGAGCATATTAACAAGAGATGAAGTTATGGCATCAAAATTGCTAATTTTCCCAGAGAAAACCTTGATAAAGGCATCCCCAAGAAAACTCCATTCTTTCATAAGGCCTTTTCTTTTAATACTCCCTAAACTAGCAGAGTTAAGAGAATAACCTATGGAATTTAACATGCTGGATACATCATTATCAGTGTGTGGTGTCATGGCATTGTTCTCAGGTAATTTAAAACATGCTAGTAAATCATCACAGTTAACACAGTGATTTTTACCTTTGAGAGTGAAGGAGATAGTCATATCTATTGAGTTGAACTCAGCAGTTGTCCAAATCTCCTCAACTACTTCACAGTAAATCGTTGGGGCTTCCAGCATTGCATAGCTAAGTTTACAGTTTTTGATGAAGTCCATCATTTTGTGATAATCGGAGTGGGCTTCATTCTTTTCTACCAAAGCTATGAAATTGTTCTTCTCATAGATGAATCCAGATTGAGACATAATCTTTACTACTGGTGCCATCGTTGTGAGTAGAAATTGCAGAGAATAACTTGAAGGTTTTGCAGAGAGAAAATGGTAAAAGCTTTAAAATTTCAAGAAAGCGTAAAGTAAAAATGAAAAATCAGAAGGGCTTATATACTTTCTCAAATTAAAAAGCATAAATAAAAGATTAAACAATAAATATATGTAAGTGAATTTCAGCCGGTTAAGAATAAACTGTAAGTATTCTAAAAACTACCTTTAAAACAAATACATACAGCTGTATGTATGAGTATCAACGGTTAAGACAATAGAATCAACGGCTGTGAAACACCTGAATCGACTGATGTGATATTTCAACGGATAAAGTAAACTGTCATCCGTTGAAGAGCACTTCAGTTTTATCCGTTGACGGATAAAAATTTCCAGAAATGTATATGTCTTTCAACGGATAATGAACATCCGTTGTCAGAACAATTTTGACTTTCAACGGATAGGGAATATCCGTTGATGGAATAATCTGTGTTAAAAATCAAATTTGTTCTAGCAGCTAATACATTTCAGGCTTCAATTCAAATTGCAATAAGGACATGAATTTTAAGAGTAATTAAGCATACCTAGCTCACTTACCAATCTTGTGAATGTTGATTCATCAAGTGGCTTGGTAAATATGTCTGCAATTTGTTGTTCACTTGGAACAAAATGAAGTTCCACTGTACCTTTCATCACATGTTCCCTAATGAAGTGGTACTTGATATCAATGTGCTTGGTTCTTGAGTGCTGCACTGGATTTTCAGTAATGGCAATGGCACTTGTGTTGTCACAAAATATTGGAATTTTGTCAACAGTCATACCATAGTCAAATAACTGGTTCCTCATCCATAGTATTTGTGCACAGCAACTACCAGCTGCAATGTACTCAGCTTCAGCTGTTGATGTGGAGACAGAATTCTGCTTCTTGCTGAACCATGATACAAGCTTGTTCCCTAGAAATTGACAGGTGCCTGTTGTGCTTTTCCTGTCTATTTTGCAACCTGCATAATCTGCATCTGAGTAGCCAATTAGATCAAAACCAGACTCTCTAGGGTACCAAATTCCTAGATTTGGAGTCCCCTTGAGATATCTGAAAATTCTTTTAATAGCCACTAAGTGAGATTCTTTAGGGTCAGCTTGAAATCTAGCACAGAGACATGTAGAAAACATTATATCAGGTCTACTAGCAGTTAAATATAAAAGTGAGCCAACCATGCCTCTATAACTTGTAATATCCACAGACTTTTCAGCCTTATTTAATTCAAGCTTAGTGGCAGTGGTCATGGGAGTTTTTGCAGGTGAACAATCCATTAAGTCAAACTTCTTTAAAAGATCATAAATATATTTAGTTTGACTAATGAAAATTCCACTACTAACTTGTTTTACTTGTAACCCAAGAAAGTAAGTTAGCTCTCCCATCATGCTCATTTCAATTTACTTTGCATTAATTTAGCAAACTTTTTACAAAGCTTATCATCTGTAGATCCAAATATAATATCATCTACATAAATTTGTACAAGTATCTTAGAGCCATTAACATTTCTAAAGAAGAGAGTTTTGTCAACAGTACCTCTTGTGAAATGATTATCTAGAAGGAACTTTGACAAAATCTCATACCAGGCTCTAGGTGCTTGCTTTAGTCCATAGAGTGCTTTCAACAGATAATACACATGGTCTGGAAAATTTTGATCTTCAAAACCTGGAGGTTGGCTTACATAAACTTCTTCCTCCAATTCCCCATTTAGAAATGCACTCTTGACATCCATCTGATAGACTTTGAAATTGGCATTAGCTGCATAGGCTAGAAAGATTCTGATGGCTTCAAGTCTTGCAACTGGAGCAAATGTTTCATCAAAATCTATTCCCTCTTGTTGAGAATAGCCTTTAGCAACCAATCTGGCTTTATTCCTTATGACAATGCCATTTTCATCTATCTTGTTTCTGAATACCCATTTTGTGTCAATAGAACTCTTGTTCTTTGGCTTGGGTACCAGCTTCCAAACTTTGTTTCTCTCAAATTGGTTCAGCTCTTCCTGTATAGCTAATATCCAATCTGGATCCATTAAGGCTTCTTCCACTTTCTTAGGTTCCTCCTGAGATAGAAAACTACTATACAGACATTCATTTTGAGTAGCTCTTCTTGTTTGCACTTTAGATGATGCATCACCAATGATCAGTTCAAAGGGATGATTCTTGGTCCATTTCCTTTGAGGTGGAAGATGTGCTCTAGATGAGGTGGCCTCAATATTGTCGTGATGTGAGACAGAGTGTTGATCAGTTGAAACTCCCCCTGAGTTGTTGGTCCTTTACAGGGAACTTGGAGTTCTATCAACTGATGATGTAAATCGATTATCCGTTGATGAACTATGATCAACGGATGCTTCATTATGTACTTCAACGGATGATGCACTATGTCTTTCAACGGATACTGCATTGCCTCTTTCAACGGATGCAGAATTCTGTGCATTATCCAAGGGCATATCTTGAATCCCTTTTGAAGTGTCATTTCCATCAACCTCCTCTTCACTATCATCACAATATATCTCTATGTTGTCAAATTTGAGTCTTTCATGGTGTCCCTCATCTGTTAGTCCATCAATCTTTTTATCATCAAACACAACATGCACAGATTCCATAACAATGTTGGTTCTTAGATTGTAGACCCTATAAGATTTTCCAGCTGAGTAACCAACAAATATCCCTTCATCAGCCTTTGCATCAAACTTCCCTTTATGGTCAGATTGATTTCTCAGTATAAAGCATTTACATCCAAAGACATGAAGAAAGTTTAGAGTTGGTTTTCTTCTCTTGAACAACTGATAAGGAGTCATGCCTTTAGCTTGATTGATCAAAGAAATATTCTGAGTGTAGCAGGCACAATTAACAGCTTCAGCCCAGAAATATGTTGATAACTTTGATTCTTCAAGCATTGTTCTGGCAGCTTCAATTAAAGATCTGTTCTTTCTTTCAACTACCCCATTTTGCTGAGGTGTTCTTGGAGCTGAGAACTCATGCATGATTCCATTTTCTTCACAGAACAGCCTTATTGTCAAATTCTTGAACTCAGTTCCATTGTCACTCCTGATATTCCTAACTTTCAAGTCAGGATTATTATTGACTTGCCTGATGTGATTGATAATGATTTCACTTGCTTCATCCTTTGATCCAAGAAAATAGACCCATGAAAACTTTGAGAAATCATCTACAATCACCAAGCAATATCTTTTTCTTGCAATTGACAATATATTGACTGGTCCAAACAAATCCATATGTAGCAGCTGTAATGGTTCATCAATTGTTGTTTCAAGCTTCTTTTTGAATGATGCTTTCCTTTGTTTGCCTTTCTGACAAGCATCACACAAACCATCCCTTGAGAATTCAACAAGAGGAATTCCTCTAACTAAGTCCTTTTTGACTAGATCATTCATTGTCTTGAAATTCAAATGAGATAGCTTCTTGTGCCATAGCCAACTTTCAACTGAACTTGCTTTGCTGAAGAGACAAGTAATAGATTCTGCATCTGTAGAGTTGAATTCAGCTAAGTACACATTTCCTTTTCTAACTCCAGTTAGAACCACTTTGTTGTCTTTCTTACTGGTGACAACACAGGCTTCTGAATTGAAGGAAATTGTATTCCCTCTATCACATAGTTGACTGATGCTCAGTAAGTTGTGCTTGAGACCATCAACTAATGCAACTTCATCAATTATGACATTCCTTGTTGAAATCAAGCCATATCCCATAGTAAACCCTTTGCTGTCATCTCCAAAGGTTATGCTAGGGCCAGCTATCTCCTTAAACTCTATGAGCAGGGAGAATTCTCCTGTCATGTGTCTTGAACAGCCACTGTCCAAGTACCATAGATTTCTTCTTTTTCCCTGCACACCATAAAATCAATCAAGTTGATTTTGGTACCCAAGTTTCCTTGGGTCCATTCTTGTTAGCCTTTCTCCTAGACTTCATTCCTCCTGCATCTTTAGACTTAGGTAACTTTGAGTCAACCTTGATCTTAGATGTAGTTGGTTGAGGTGTAGGGTTAGTCACAGAATCATTTAGCACATTTGGAATTTGATAAGGCATGGATTGTGCAAGCATGTTATTCCATATTGGCATATTGTATGGCATTTGAGGCATACTAAATGCAGCAAGATAAGGATTGTTAAAATATGGCATGTTTGCAAAATGTGCATAAGGATTCTGTTGAGACATAATAGGCATAGCATGCAGAGGTGATGCAGACATATTAGGCATGGAAGAGGGCACATGTATGGGAGTTTTCTTAATAGATTTGCAATTAGCAGATAGATGATTAACACTACTACAATGCACACAGCTTTTTCTAGGAGCATACTTATCAGGTGTGTAATTGTTATGTTTGTTAACCCCTACCTTCCCATTTCTATTAGATTTCCTTTTAGTTTCCTTTTTATCCTCAACCACTTTGAGCCTATTCTTTAACTGTTCTAAGGTCATGTGTCCTATATTCACCTTACTGAAATCTTTGGATGTGCTTGCTTCTTCTTTGACAAAGTTCTTGGAAGTTGAACCAAACTTTTTGTTGAGTTTCTTTAGATTTTCACTTTTAGAAACATCTGCCTGTTTTAATTGAGGAACCTTCAACGGATGCTCCTTTTCTTCCTTCAACGGATAACTTTCATCATCCGTTGATTCCACATCCGTTGACAGCCCATCAATTAATTCCATTTTCTTTTTGTTTTTATCCCAGGCAGTCTCACAGAATGATTCAATTCCTTGGACCTTGGCAATTTGAGCACTAACATCCCTAGATGTCTTCCAGGCTTTAATCACCTCTTGCTCTCTCTCTAATTGATTAGAAAGTATTTCTACTTTCTTAACAGATTCAGCTAGTTCATTTTCAACAGATATACAATGTAGCTTAGTTTTCTCTAGGTCAATCAACCAATCTTCTAACACAGCATTTCTATCACTTAAAAACAAATTGTTCTCTTTAATCCTACTATTTTCTTTAGCAAGAGATTTAAGAGACACACGCAAATGATACAGTTCAGTAGACATGTCATTAAAAGCATCATTGCACTCTTCTTTAGTAAGCTGTGTTAAATCAGTAGTGATTACCTGGTTGCTTGATGAACTAACTTCATTTTCCTCAGAATCAGCCATGAGAGCCAAGTTGACATATTCCACATCTTCATCCTCTTCTTCTCCATCAGCTGCCCAGTCTTTTTCTTGAGTAATGAAAGCCCTCTCCTTTTGCTTGAGCAGATCAAAATATTTCTTTTTGTAATCTACTTGGTCAAATTTCTTCTTTTCAGAAGTTGGCTTTCTGCACTCACTTGCAAAGTGTCCACTTATACCACAATTGAAACACTTGAACTTGGATTTGTCCACCATGTTCTTATGAGGTTTAGTGGCTCTAGTGTTTTTCCTAAATTTCATCTTTGCAAATCTTCTGGACAGAAATGCAAGATGCTCATCAATACCATCAGAGTCATCTTGGCTGGAGTTATCTTCAATCTCAGCAACTTGCTCCTTACCCTTGCTTGATTCTGATTTGCTTGTGCCATCTTTGGAGTTTAACGTAGATCTCACAGTTTCTTGTCTGCATTCTTTCTCATTTTCAGCTACCAAGGCAACTGAACGTCCTTTCTTTCTTCCCTTCTCCAATACCTCATCCTGTTCCAGCTCTAGTTCATAAGTCTTCAAGATTCCATATAATCTTTCAAGAGTGAAGTCCTTATAATCTTGAGAGTTTCTCAAGGAGACAGTCATGGGTTTCCATTCCTTTGGCAATGATCTTAAAAATTTAAGATTTGAATCCTTCACCTGGTACACTCTACCATACAGCTTCAGTCCATTCAACAGTTTTTGGAATCTATTGAATGTGTCATTTAAAGATTCATTTTCTTCAAAATGAAAATACTCATACTGTTGAATGAGAAGCTGCATTTTGTTTTCTTTTACTTGTTCTGTACCTTCACACAGTAGCTGAACTGTGTCCCAAACCTCTTTGGCAGTTGTGCAATTTATCACATTATCAAACATATCCTTGTCAAGACCATTAAACAAAATGTTCATAGCCTTCTTATCCTTGTGGACTTCTTCTGTGTCTTCCATTGTCCATTCTGCTCTAGGTTTTAGAATGGATTGACCAACAGCAATTATGGCTGTAGCAACTGTGGCTACTTTGTGAGGGATGTGAGGACCATTCTCAATGCAGTTTACATAACCTTCATCTTGGGAGAGTAGATGAAGGAGCATTTTCACCTTCCAATGGTGATAACTGTCTTTGTCAAGAACTGGGATTTTTACTCTAATATCCTTCTTACTCATCTTTGTTAGTTTCCAAGATCTTTAAACTCTTTGTGTGTCAAGAGCTTGCTCTGATACCAATTGTTATTCCTAATGAACTAACAATGAGATTTACAGAAGGGGGTTCAATGTAAATCTCAAAACTTTTTCAAGTTTTGAGCAGTTTCAAAGGCTATGTGTTTAAGATAAACAAGTGTATGAATTGCTTTAAGCTAATACAGACAGATATATATTCAAACACTAATGTAAAGAACACAACAGACCTTAAAAACTTTTCTGGTGGATTGTTGTTCCACCAGAGATGGTATTTCAGAAAATCTGTGATTCAAGAAGTTGATCACAGCTGCGTCCTAGTACAAACTAGATAATTTTTCTCTCAAGATTTTTCTAAACAGCTCTGGAAAAATTATTTTTCTAATTACTAGCTGCTACTTGGTTTATATATCACCAAGTTTACAAGTGAAGACAAAGATAAAAAGTACAATAATAAAATAAGTTCTCCACTTGTTTCTACTCCATTTTACTCCAGTGCATTGTTGACTATTGCCTCTTTATGCTAGAGTAGAACGGCTGCTTTTTCTGATGTTCCTGAATTAGGCTACCACATCTCAGTTGTCTCTGTCAACCCATGTGCCTCTGTTTGTAGGTACAACTACCACTTGTCAACTGCTATGTAACAGAACATCCGTTGAAGCCTTCATCCGTTGATGGCTTTATCCGTTGATGTGTTAGCAGTTAAAGCTCTATCCGTTGATGCACTCATCCGTTGAAGGATGTTATCCGTTGAAGCTTTAGAGACATCCGTTGAAGCTTTGTTTCTCATCCGTTGAAGGTCTTTAAGTTATCCGTTGACACCATTTCATTTATACAAGATTACAAGGCATGAAATATTTACAATTGGCCTTCCTATCTGCATATCCTCTAGTAGTCAACATGACTTATAATTTCCCTCAACATTTAAGAATTATATCTCAAATTCAGAGACTGAAATGTGCTACAACACTATACTTATTTCTAAGTAAAGCTACACCATCAACGGATAGCCAAAATGGTCTTATCCGTTGAGGCTACAAACACTAGATTTCTACTTAAGTGTTTTGTTAAACATATCATCAAACTAATGCACATATATTCCTAACATAATCTTAACTCAGTAATATCATCAGTATGAAAAGCATAAGTTGTTTGAGGTACCTTTAATTCAGCAGGTTCAGGACTGCTATCACCATTTGCCATCAAGGCATAGTTCACCTCATTTTCAGAATCTGAAGTGTCTGTCCAGCTTTTCTTCTTTGTGACAAGTGCCTTGCCTTTGTCACTTTTTCCTTTCTTGTAGTCAGGAGATATGTGGCCCCTTTCACCACAATTGTAGCATTTCACATTTGAGTTGTCTCTTCTGTCAGACTTTCCTCCTTTGCCTTCAGACTTTCTGAACCCTTTCTTATCAGAACTTCCACCTTTCCTGGAAAACTTCTTTCCCTTTCTGAATTTCCTATAGGCTATCTTTGTGATACCCTTCACCATAAGAGCACACAGTTGCATCATCTCTGCATCGACATCCATTTCAGGTAAACTTTCAGTTTCTGAATCATCATCATCAGAATATGATGACTCTGAATCAGACTTTATGATGAGAGCCTATCCTTTGCCCCTCTTTGAGGCAACCACTTTAGGATATTCCTCCTCAGCTTTAAGAGCAACTATCTTTGACTTTCTTCCATGCCGCTTGCTCCTTTGATCTATCTCAAGTTCATAAGTCTTGAGCATACCATAAATTTCATCAAGAGTAGTTTCAGTAAGGTCATAATTGTCTCTTATGGTAGTAGACTTCAAATCCTAATTTTCAGGAAGAGCTAAAAGGAATTTTAGATTTGAATCTTCAAGATCATATTCCTTGTCCACCAGTGACAGATCATTCAAGAGTTTGACAAACCTGTCATATAATTTAGTTAATGACTCATTAGCTTTTGAGTCAAAGTGCTCATACTCTTGAGTGATTATAGTCCTCCTGTTCTTTTTTATTGCATCAGTTCCCTAGAATCTTGTCTCCAAAGCATTTCATATCTCCTTTGCAGTTTTGCAATTAATTACCCTGTTTGACATGACATTATCAATGGCACTATGCAGAAAATGCCTTATCCTTGCATCCTTGGCAATAGATGAGATGTCTTCAGCTGTGTAATCACCTTTCTCCTTTGATATGGACTTTGGTGGTTGATCAACAACTGCAACAGAAAGCTTGGTAGGCTTATATGGTCCTTCATTAATCCTATCAAGGTATTCTGGATGTGTAGCTTCCAGAAATATAGCCATCTTCACTTTCCATATGGGATACTCAGAAGGTCTCAGTATGGGAACCCTAATTGTCTCATATCGACTGTGAGTTTGGGTGTTTTGAGTTTCTTGAGTTTTGGTGGGCTTAGTTGGGTTTTGTGTTTCTTCAGACATGATTGTTTGGATCTTTACTGTATATGTGTTAACAGATAGCTCTGATACCACTTGTTAGGTCACACAACACTGTAGAAGGGGGTTGAATACATTGTTTTTATAATCAAATCGATTTAACACAAGTATGTAACAAAGATCAAGTATATTCAATAAACTCTGTTACAATATGAACTGATGTTCTCTCTCAGTGATGAACAAATATCACTAAGAGCTGCTAGGTTACAATGTATAATCTTCTCGATAATGATAACACATATAGTATAAACCCTAAGCTGTGTTTATATAGTACACAGTTACAAGATAACTTCTAATTGATATGGAATATAATTCTGTCTCCTAAAATATATCAATCAGATATCTTCTAGAAGTCTTTTAGTCCTCTAACTCTTTCCATGCATATCTTCTATTGTTTTAGTCTCAATATTCTCCTGTAAATCAGCTTCATTCCTTAACTGAAAGTCTTCCTGCACTTAAGTACTGATATGTATCTTCTGACGACTTAAGTTCAGATATTAAGTTCTGACTTCAGTAAGTCCTGATTTCAGTAAGTCCTGATTTCAGTAAGTCCTGATTTCAGTAAGTCCTGATATGTCTTGTTGTTAAGTTCTGAAAACTAAACACAAATCATATTAGACATGACATCTCAAATATATCTAACAGAAGTCCTACTAATGATTTGAGATGAATGTCGGCTTTCACCCTAACCTGAGCCTAGATTCCTGAAAGCCCAAATTCTTCTTCATAAGCCTTTCATAGCCAGAGATGGAAATCTTCCACCTAGATATTTAAAGTAGAATGCCTCGTATGTTGATATTGATATTATTACTGCATTATAGAACTATTTATATAGTTACTTGGTGAGCTTCTTTGCTCATATATTTTGCTAAGCATGGCAGTTAAGAAAGAAAATGGCCATACTTAGGCATACCGCTCATCAGAGCGTTCCTGGTGGTCCCTACCGTGTCATAGGTTTCCAGATGCCAGAGCAGGTAGCTGTGTGTGTGTGAGCAAGCGTATGAGTTGGAAGGATTGTATAAGTTGGTTTAGATATAATGGGTTATCTGTCGGTTCCATGTCGGAATCGAATAAATTTGAATTTATTATTATTTTTGGTTGTAATATATATATATTCTGGTTGGTAGTTGTAATCTTGTCTCAAACTTAATTATGTTTAGATGCTGTTAGTGTTTAATCAGGGTGTATTATATCCGTTGTTATTATATTAGTTAATGGTGTGTGGGTTCTCATTTCCTAACCCCGAGATTGAGGGCGTCACAATAACGCCTATTTTGTAGAAGTTGGGCAATGTAGATTCATTTATAACCCTGAAGAAGGGGAATATTGGATTCCTCTATAACCCTGGAAATGAGGAATATGGGATTCCTCTATAACCCTGAAAAATGGGGATACGATAGTCCATTCTGGCCGCAACTTCATCCCGATTCCATCATATTCAAAGCTTTCTCTAATTTTTAGATTATAAGGTGGTCCGTCATTCTATGAAAAAGGCACATACCCCTCGTCAACATTTACCAAAGTCATTTTCCAACCAATATTTATTTTGTGGTTTCACCGCATATGTAAGAACTCGTATCGAGGTTTTCCATGTCCATAATTTCTATAAATTCCCCATCGTGATCCATCATGATGATTTCTTGGGCCTTCTACTTGGACAAAATATCCCAACTTATTCCCGTCTTCTAAGATAGGGCTATTATCCTTGCCAATTTCAGGGTTATAAACATCAATTATGGGGTAAACAGGACCACAGTACACCCCAAGACTTCATTTTCAAACATTTAACTTGGGAATTGCTTTAGACCAGGGATTTTGTAAATAGGGGAAACCCCAAATTGGGTTTTCACTATTTGTCGCATAGGCCCATTTGACTATAGCCTCTTTATTTGGCCTTTACATCTTTTCATTCTAGCCGAATTTCTTCCTCAAGTAGTAGAAACCATCCATATTTTGAATTTATTTCTCCCATTCTGCATTTCCCAGGTCAATCATCAAAAAGCATATTTTCTGGAGAACTCTCTCCATCCCTTCCTTCCTCATATCCAGAGTTAAGTAGGCTATGAGCAATTTCCATTTTTTCCCGCCAGCCACTGGTTGGACCTCATTTCCAATCATATTCGAATGGAATCAACACCTGAAGACTGTATTCCAACCATAATGTCCGGGACCTTTTCCATCAAGGCCACAACACTTGCATAACAGAGCCATAAAATATGCGGTTGAGGTTATTCGCCTTCTACCTATTCCCTGATGAACCATGCTTTTAACCATCGTTATTCATACTTTTCAGATTTAATTTTCATGGGAGATCAATTCTCCTACATGTTCACGTGATATTATCTATAATATCTCCATTAATGGCCTCCTTGGGCCTGATTTTGATGTCGGATTAATTGTTTTTCGGTATGTGTCCATCACCGGAGCTTGTAATCATCTTTCCCCTCAAAAAATCACCAACCCCCCTTCTAGAGCCAAAAATATTGTGAGAGGAATTTGGTACATCATTCGGGGAGGTTGTTGCTGGATTAACGGAAGAATCATGGAGATTTAGGTCGGAAATCGGGTGTATTGTGAAAAGCTGAATACACCTGATCTGCTAGAACCAGGATGTGTTTGTGGCTGCGTTTGGACTGCATTTACAAGGATTCCGAGCGTGGTGGCAGAGTATTTCCTACTCAGTCATGGGGATGCCCAGAATTGGTCTCGCGAGAGCTCCACCGTGTTTTGGTAGAGAAAACGAGTGTCTAACCTTTACAAGTGGCCTACATATCCTATATTTATAGGAATCAAGTCCATATGCAGTTCTATAGTCTTAGGACTCCTCCAAATAGGGCAACTGAGCAAGTTAGAGAAAACAAAATGCAACTTCTCATACAACAATATGAACACTTCCATTTTGAAGATGGTGAGTCCCTGAATGATACTTTCAACAGATTTCAAAAGCTATTGAATGGACTAAAGTTGTTTGGAAGAGTCTACCAAATAAAAGATTCCAAACTAAAATTCTAGGATCTTTACCAAAGGAATGGAAGCCAATGACAGCCTCTCTCAGAAATTCACAAGAGTACAAGAATTTTACTCTTAAGAGATTGTTTGGAATTTTGAAGACCTATGAGCTTGAAATTGAACAAGATGAGCTAATAGAGTAAGGAAGGAAGAAAGGTAGGTCTGTGGCATTGGTAGATGAGCATGAGAGAATGGTGGAAATAAAGGTTGAATCTATTAAAACTACATGAAATATTAATGTTTGTGAAGGTAGGTCTGAGATAGGCAAGGGAAAAATATTGATGGCTGAAGATGAAGACTGTCCAAGTCAAGATAACATGGATGAAGTTGATGAGCATCTAGCCTTTCTGTCTAGAAGATTTGCAAAGTTCAAATTCAAGAAAAATTCTAGAGCTGTGAAGCCTAACAGAAACATGGTTGACAAAACTAAATTTAAATGTTTCAAGTGTGGGCTAAATGGTCATTTTGCAAGTGAGTACAGAAAGCCAAATTCTGAAAAGAAAAGGTTTGAGCCTGTAGACTACAAAAAGAAATATTTTGAGTTGCTGAAATAAAAAGAGAAGGCATTCATAACTCAAAAAAATGACTAGACAGCTGATGGAGATGATGCAAATGATGAAAACATGAACTATATCAACCTTGCTCTCATGGCCAAGTCAGATGAAACATACGACAGCTCATCTAGCAATCAGGTAATCACTACTGATATTTTACAGATTTCTAAAGATGATTGCAATGATGCTATTAATGAAGTGTCAACTGAATTATATTACTTGTGTATCACACTTAAATCACTCACAAAAGAGAATATTAGAATTAAAGAGAATTATATATTTTTGAGTGACAAAAATGCTGTGTTAAAACTCAATTTATTGGTTCTGAAAAATTGAAAATTCAGTGTAAAATTGCTAGAAGAGTTAACAAAGTCTTTGATGAAAGAAGAAATTCCGAGAAAGCAGCTTGAACGAGAATAAGAACTCATTGAGCCCCGGAAATCCTTTAGGGATATTAGTGCACAAGTTGCTAAATTTCAAGCGAATGAATCATTTTATGAAGAATCCTGGAAGAAAGACAAAAATAAACTGTACCTAGATTTAGTTGATGGTATGTCAACGGATGTTGAATTAATGGATGATGAAGCTCATCCGTTGAAGGAGAAAAAGACCATCAGCCAAGGAAAGCTAGCAAAGCTAAATGAAAAATATGGTCCAATAACAAAGAATTTTGTCTCAGGAGAGTCAAGAAAAACCAAAAATGCAAGTAAAATGAATGTAGGGCATCTGTCAGTTAAGCAATTAAATGACAGATTAGAAAAGATTGAGGTTAAAACAGAATCCAAAAAAAACTAATAGGAATGAGAAAGAAGGGATTAAAAAACACAACAACTACACTTCTAATAAATATGCATCTAGAAAAAGATGTGTGAAGTGTGGTAGTGTTAATCATCTTTCTACTAATTGCAAGTCTGTTAAGAATGTACCCATGTCTACACCTCCTTCTTTGCCTAACATGCCTATGTCACATATGCATGTCATGCCTGTTATGCCACCACAGAATTCACATGCATATTTTGCTAATATGTCATTTGCACATAATCCTTACCATGCTGCATTTAATATGCCACAAATGCCATATACCATGCCTTTCTGGAATAACATGTATGCACAACCTATGCAATACCATATTAATCATAACGTGCTTGATGAATCTCAAACTAATCATGTGTTTCAAAGTCCTACTCTCAAGATAAAGGTTGATATTCAATCACCTAAATCTAGTGGTGGAGAGTCTAAGAAACTCAAGAAGAAAGCTAACAAGGCAGGACCCAAGGAAACTTGGGTACCAAAATCAAATTGATTTGGTTTTGATGTGTGCAGGGAGACATAAAGAATTTATGGTACTTGGACAGTGGATGCTCAAGTCACATGACTGGAGATTCTACCCTGCTCACAGAGTTTAAGGAAAGAGTTGGCTCTAGCATTACCTTTGGAGATGCCAGTAAAGGATATACTATGAGATATGGATTAATTTCAAAAGAAAATGTCATCATTGATGTCGTAGCACTAGTTGATGGACTCAAACACAATCTTTTAAGGATCAACCGACTGTATGATAAAGGCAACTCAGTTACCTTTAATTCGAGAACCTGTGTTGTCACTTGTAAAAAGGAAAACAAAGTGGTCCTTACTGGAATAAGAAAAGGAAACATATACTTAGCTGACTTTAACTCCACATATGCAGATTAAATTACTTGTCTCTTCAGTAAAGCAAGTCAAGATGAAAGTTGGCTATGGCGCAAGAAGCTATCCCATTTGAATTTCAAGACAATAAATGAGTTGGTCAGGAAAGACCTTGGTAGAGGAATTCCTCAAGTTGAATTTTCAAAGGATGGCCTATGTGGTGCTTGTCAGAAGGGAAAGCAAAAGAAAACATCATTCAAAAGGAAACTTGAAACAATAATTGATGAACCATTATAAGTACTTCATATGAATTTATTTGGACCAGTTAATGTATTGTCATTTTCCAAGAAAAGGTATTGCCTAGTTATTGTAGATGATTTTTCAAAAATCTCATGGACATATTTTCTTGGATCCAATGATGAAGCTGGTGAAATCATCATCAATCACATCAGGCTAGTCAATAATCATCATGATCTTAAAGTCAGAAGAATCATGAGTGATAATGGAACTGAGTTCAAGAATTCTATAATGAGGTTGTTTTGTGAAGAAATTAGAATCATGCATAAGTTTTCAGCTCCAAGGACACCACAAAAAATGGAGTGGTTGAGAGAAAGAACAGGTCATTGATTAAAGTTGCAAGAAACATGCTAGAAGAATCAAAGTTACCAACCTATTTCTGGGCTGAGGCTATCATCAATGCATGTTACACTCAGAATATTTCTTTGATCAATCAAGCCAACTGTATGAATCCTTAATAATTGTTCAAAATAAGGAAGCCAACACTAAACTTTCTTCATGTTTTTGGATGCAAGTGCTATATTCTAAGGAATCAAGCTGACAAAAATGGAAAGTTTGATGCAAAAGCTGATGGAGGTATTTTTGTTGGATATGTTGTTGGAAAAGCATATAGAGTCTACAATCTGAGAACCAACATTATTATGGAATATGTACATATTATGTTTGATGATAAAAAAATTGAAGGATTGGTAGATGAAGGTTTCCATGAAAGCCTCAAATTTGTTAATATTGAGATGTACTGTGATGATAGTGATGATAAAAGTGGTCTAGAAGGAATGGCAAAAGGATAATCAGACGTGTCATCAAATGAAGCAATTACAGTTGATGCACAGAGTGTTGCATCCGTTCAAAGACAAAGTTCAACATCCATTGAAAGACAAAGTGCATCATCCGTTGAAAGACAGAATACAACATCTGTTGATGATCATTCTTCCATAGGCGCTAAAGGTTATTCTAGATCACTGCTTGACAGAACTTAATCTTCAAATCAAAGATCCACCAACTCAGGGGGAGTATCATCTAGTCAACACTCAGTCACACATCAAGACACCAATGAGGTCACTTTATCTAGAGTAAATCTACCACCTCAATGAAAATGGACTAAGAATCATCCATTTGAATTGATTATTGGTGGTGTAATATTTAGAGTGCAAACAAGGAGAGCAACTCAAGATGAATGTCTATATAATAGCTTTCTATCACAGGAAGAACCAAAGAGGGTAGAAGAGGCTCTATTGGATCCAGATTGGGTTTTAGCTATGCAGGAAGAGCTAAACCAATTTGAAAGAAACAAAGTATGGAAGCTGGTATCCAAACATAAAAACAAGAATTCTATTGATACTAAGTGGGTATTCAGAAACAAGATGGATGAAAATGGCATAGTTATAAGGAACAAAGCTAGATTGGTTGCAAAAGGATACTCTCAGCAATAGGGAATAGATTTTGATAAGACATGTGCTCCAGTTTTAAGACTTGAAGCTATCAGAATCTTTCTAGCCTGTGCAGCCCATGCTAATTTCAAAGTCTATCAAATGGATGTGAAATGTGCATTTCTGAATGGAGGAGGAAGTCTATGTTAGCCAACCTCCAGGTTTTGAAGACCCCAACTTTCCAGACTATGTATACATTATATTGAAAGTACTTTATGGATTGAAGTAAGAACCTAGAGCCTGGTATGACACCTTGTCAAATTTTCTTTTAGAAAATCACTTCATAGAGGTACTGTTGACAAAACTCTTTTCTTTAGAAATGTAAATGTCTCTACTATACTTGTTCAAATATATGTGGATGATATAATATTTAGCTTTACAGATGATAACTTTGCAAAAAGTTTTCCAAATTGATGCAAAGCAAATATGAAATGAGCATAATGGAAGAACTAACTTATTTTCTTGGTTTACAAGTAAAGCAAGTTAGTGATGGAATATTCATTAGTCAAACTAAATATATTTATGATCTTTTAAAGAAGTTAGATTTAATGGATTGCTCATCTGCAAAAACTCCCATGATCACTGCCACTAAACTTGAATTGAACACAACTGAAAAGTCTATGGACATTACAAGTTATTGAGGTATGGTTGGCTCACTTTTATATTTGACAGCTAATAGGCCTGATATTATGTTTGCTACATGTCTTTGTGCTAGATTCCAAGATGATCCTGGGGAATCTCACTTAATATATATTAAGAGGATTTTCAGATATCTCAAAGGGACACCAAACCTTGGCATTTGGTATCCTAGAAATTTTGATTTTGATCTAATTGGTTATTCAGATGCAGATTATGCAGGTTGCAAGATTGACATAAAAAGTACAGGAGGGACATGTCAATTTCTAGGAAATAAGCTAGTGTCCTGGTTTCGTAAGAAAAAAAACTCAGTTTCTACTTCTACAGCTGAGGCTGAATACATTACTGCTGAAAGTTGTTGTGCACATATTCTATGGATGAGAAATCAATTGTTGGATTATGGTCTACATGTAGACAAAATTTCAATATTCTGTGACAATACAAGTGCCATTGCCATTACTGAAAATCCTGTGCAGCATTCAAGGACAAAGCACATTGAAATCAAGTATCATTTGATAAATGAACATGTTATGAATGGTACTGTGGAACTTTATTTTGTTCCAAGTGAGCAGCAAATTGCAGACATCTTTACCACGCCACTTGATGAATCAACATTTACTAGGTTGGTAAGTGAGTTAGGTATGCTAAACTACTCTTAATTTACTATTATTGATGTCTATACAAATTGTAATGCAGCCAGAATTAAATTTGATTTTCTTGATCAAGTCATGAAAAAGTGAAACTTTGGTTAAGTCAAAATTACTCTTTCAACGGATATTCCTTATTCATTGAAAGTCAAATATATTTCTGGATGCATTGTCCTTCAACAGATAATGGTATCTTTGACATCCGTTGATTTGTATCAATCATGACCGTTAATTCTAAAACATCATCCGTTGAAATATGCTCACAGCCGTGCATGTATATGTTGATGGACAATTTCAAAATGTTTACAATTTGCTTTATTTTTTAAACGGTTGTTTTTGGCATCAATCATGGGATATTAATTTTTATTTTAATCATTTGTATGCCTTAATTTGAGAAAGTGTAAAAGCTACGTTAATTTCAGTTCTCACTTTTATATTTCTCTAATCTTTCAAGGCATATTTGTTTTTACTCTCTTTCTTCCCAAAACCCTCTTTCTCTCTATAACTTCAAACTCAACAAAAATGGCACCAGTTGTTAAGATAATGTCTCAGACAGGGTTCGTATGTGAGAAGAATAACTTCATTGCTCTAGTGGATAAAAGCACTGCTCCTGAAGACTACCACAAAATGATGGACTTCATTAGTAACTGCAATTTGAAGTGTGGTACGCTTGAATCGCCAGTTATCTATTGTGAAGTGGTTGAAGAGATTTGGACCTCTGCTATCTTTGACTCAAAAGACATGATTGTTGCCTTTACTCTCAAAGGTAGCAACTAATGTATAAATTCTGATGAGGTCCAATCTTGTTTTAAACTGCCAGAAAATAACACAGATACTCCCCACATTGATATTGATATTGTTAATATGCTTAAGTCCATGGGTTATGCCTTAGACACTGCTAGTCTAGGTGGCATTAAGAGAAAAGAACTTAGAAAGGAATAGAGTTATCTATGTGATTCATTCATTAAGGTTTTCTATGGAAAAATTAGTAACTTTGATGCTATTATCTCTGCACTACTTAACATGATGTTTATGCTTCTGTCTGATAGATACTATAATTTTAGCAACTATGTCATGCTAAAAATAGGGTATAAACCGGGTGATATTCAAAAGAGGCCTAGAAATGTGTATTATACTAGATTATTATGATGTTGGCTAACCATGTTTCTAAAGAACCTACAAATTGAGAACCCAACCAACAAACTAAATTGTTGGGTTCAAGAAAAGAGAGTTCTTGTGGTTTTGATGAGGAATAATCTTAACAGTGAGGTGCCCCTCAAATATCTTCCCATCATTGAGACACCTCAGGTAAGTGAGATAAACACTTCTATTCCCATCTTTTCCCAACCTCAATCTTCTTTGCTTTCTACAGTGGCAATGAAATCCGTGACAGTGACCAAACAGATTCCTACACAAGCCATCAAATGAAAAATCTTGAAATCCAAATAAAAAAAACACCTCTAGTGTTTCTCAAAATACACTAGTTGTAAAAACCACCAAAACACTAGAGGGGAGTGTTCAGGGTGGTGAGACAGGTGAGGTAAAGGGTGAACATCAAAGAAGCCCCAAGGATAAGGAGAGTGAGGTTAGTGTAACCCAAGCCAGCCTGACTATAATATCTCAAAAGACTATAGTGGTACAAAAGGATATCAGCACATCACTGGTTATATCCTCCCAAAAGGGTGTAACTATTGAAATAGGCTCCCAACCAGGAGCACAGATCAAAAGGGATAGGGACACTAAAGACTCAACTCTAACCTACATCAGGAAGAAAAAGTCTAAAACTATGGGGGAATCACAGGGTGCACACATAGTGCAAACCAAAGTCACATACTTGGTATCTGCACCTTCTCAAACTCTGTTTGATGTGGCCCCAGTAAATGTGGAGTCACATCCCCACTCTCTCACATTCGAAACACCTCAAATACATAACTCTCCAACTATCTCTCTGGATATGGACATGATTTCCACATCAATTCCTGATTCTCCATCTCTCAAACTCATGGAGGAGCCCCACACTCAAACTAGTGATCATCATCTAATTGATAATTTGTTGGATCACCAGCCAATTCTTTCACAAACTAGTAAGGGGTTTGTGTATCAAAACTTAAAATCAATCTCCACAGACTCCACAATAGTTTCAACTTCTATTCCTCCTATTTCTTCTTTATCAACGGATATCCCTCATCTGTTGATAAGTGATTGTCTTTCAACGGATATGCCCCACAATAGTTATCAGTTGATAGTCACAATTACAGCTTTAAATGCTATTTCACAGCAGTTGATAGTCTCTGCACAAACACTTGATGTCTCAAAATTTATCACAAGTGTAGATGACTTAGTGGTTGTCCAATCAATTCTAGGGCTGAGGGAAAGGAGTGATTTGAGTGAGGGGTTGGGTTTCTTCCAGGAAAAAGGAGAGAATGAGAGCTCAATTATGCACACTATTTCTTTCAGTGTAGCAAAAGAAAGTGAGAGGAGTTACATCTTAGAAGGTGAATGTGGGGGTGTAGGGAGAGTGAGCCAGGGAGAGCCCCTGATGCAAGAAAAGAGAGAAAATGAGAGAAAGCAGGTACAAGAGATATATGGGTGGCATCCATGGCACATGAGTCAATGGATGTCAATGAAGCTGAAAAGGAAAGTCTATATCAGCAACATTACAAGGATTTTATAGACTTCATTTCCTTGGATACTGAGACATTTACTCATCCTGTAACAGCCTATCAAACCTTGGCTATTCAGAGCAATAAGGAGGCACAAAGGATATTGAATTTAGTACACACAACTGAATCAATGCAAAGGGCCAAAGATGCAATCTCTAACATGCCTCTTACAGCTGATGTTGAATTTAACATTGAAGATGATGATGATGATTTTGATGAAGAGTCTGGTGAAGATACTTGTATGGACATAGGGGGAGATGTAGGCCCTAGTTATACCACTGATATTCCTGCTTGGATGTTAAAAAAAGAGTGCATCTCCCATCACTTCAACTCCACTCTTATGAAGCTCATCAAACAGACTCAAACAGATTTAGCAACTACTTCAAATGATAGTACAAGGTCTCTTTTGCTATCCCATCTAGAGCCTCTGCAACTTTATAAAATTTAACATCTCAAATAGACTCTAGATGTGGATGATCTAAAATAATTTATTGATGAAGTCAAAAAAGACATGTATAGCAAGGTGGATGAGATCCTTCCCGCCACAACCATGAGAGATCTACATAAGAAGCTAAGGAAGGAAGGAGACTAATTTGGGAAAGTTAAGGCCTTGGATGAAAGGATGACTATTGTTGAAGCTTCCTTGGCCAAGATACTTCAAGGTCAATACACACAAACTCAGTTACTCTAACAACTGGTGGCTGCACAATATTCAATCTCTACATCTTTCCTTGATGATAACAAGAGAGGAGGAAGGGTGTGGGTGTGCATGTACAAGTTACTAAGGTAAAAGTTCCCTCCATTACTCTGCCAAAGCCACCAGTAAGGGGAGAGTTAGACAACATAGATCTGATCAATCTACCTACAAGTGAGATGAAACTTAAAGAACAAAAATAGAAGATAGATCAAATAATAGCTCAAGTATTTGGCTCAACTACAAAACCATCAGAATCTGTGAAACATATCACACAGTTGAAGCCTCTTACATCAGATGAATTAAATCTGGGAAAGGGTGCAAAGGGAGAAACATCACTTGAAAATGAGATAAAGCCCATTGTGGTACTCAAGCCTAAATCTTCAAATTTTAGATTTACAAGCAAACTCCCACTGGAGCTAGATTACTCACCTCCCAGGCCTGATGAGCAGAAACTCATGGGCAAATCAATTGCTAGCTACAAGACAACCAAAGATGCAATATTGAGAAAGAGGATAACACAATTTACAGACATGGAGAACTGATCCGTATAATGAGTGGACATCCCAAGTTTGTAAAAGAAAAGAAAGAAGAAGCTTTGAGACTAAAGTCACAACCAAAGCCAAAGAAAAAGCTAGCTACTAAGGAAGCTCAAAAGAAGATTGAGAAGCCTGCTACTGAAACTGAAAAGACATTGGCTGATGAAAAGGAAGATAAGCTTGAGTGGAAAACATGCAAAAGAATAAAGGGGAGAGCTAAGAGGGCAAGTAAAATTTCAGAGGAGAAGAATGAGTCATCTCAATCTGTTCATTCAACTCAATCAACTGTTCCCAAAGAGGAACCAATTGAAACCAAGGTATATCCTGGGGTACACTATCATGGTGAACCAATAGTGTCCGAAGAAGAACCTATAGATTGGGAGAGTTAACCAATCCTAGATTTGAACATCCCCTTACCAACTAAGAAAAGAACATCAAGAAAGAAGAAGAAGCATAACCTACCTCTAACAAAGTCATATCAAAACCAAAGAAGCCTACTGTCAACAAAGATGATGAACTCTACATCTATGACATCAAATAATTATCTTCTATTGAGCTCTATTTGGAAGAATTAGAAGAAATGAGATGAATTGAAGCTACTACCAAACTTACAGAAAGATTAATTTTCAGATACAAGGGTGACTATAAGAGGATATGACCATTCTATAGGATTCTTGAGGAAAGTTACAGTGTCTTAACCAAGGTATTTGTTGTAATGAATAATGACTTTGGATTCACAAAATTTGCTAAATCAGAAATACTCAGGAAGATAACTCAAATCAGACAAAGCTGAAGAGATCCTAATGCACTACCAAGGGTTATAACCATTCCAAAGACTAGAGAAAGGGTGCACATGAAACCTTACTGAATCATGGAGTTTAGAGATGAGAAGTTTATCAGAAGATTTTTCAAAATTGAAGACCAACTCAAAATCTCAAGTAATGAAACTTTCAAGGAGATGCAGGAGATGCTGGATGTAAATGAAAAAAATGAAGCTGAGTTTTACAGATAACTTCAACTCCATATTGAGGAAAACATTGAGAAGTTGGGAAGGAGAACAAGAGAATAAGAAAAAGAAAATAATTTGCTCAGACTAGAGGACCACCTTGATAGTGGCATGTAAACTTCTTTTAACCTTCTTTGTACATTTTTATTATAATGAAGCACTTTGCAAATTGTCTACTTTTCAATATATTATCTTTATAGGGTGTTTTGTTATCATCAAGTCAACCTGAATTTATGCTTATAATTCCATTAGACATAAATTGGGGGAGATTGTTAGGAATATATTTTAGTCTTGATGATAACTCACAAAAACACCTTAAGTAGAATTGTTAAGTGTCATTTAGAAGCCTTCAACGGATAACCTAGTCCGTCTATCCATTGAAGGAGTAGCTTATATTAATAAGTGTGTAGCACATTCTGTACACTATGATAGCTGAGGAATTTGAGAGTTATAGTAATTTTTAAGTAATGTTGACTATTAGCAAGATAAACAAAATAGGCGAGCTAAGTGTAGATATAAAATGCCTTGTAATTTTATATAAGTGAAATAGTATCAACTGCTAAGGAAACATCTTCAACTGCTAAATTACAAGCTTAACGGATGACTCAATATGACTTCAACGGATAAGCTAGTTAAGAGGTCTTCAACTGATATCATATAAAGCTTCAATGAATGCTAATAAGAAAGCTTTAACGGGTGGCACTAGTATAGTGTCAACGAATGACAACAATGAAGATTCAACGGATGATCAACAAGATAGCAGTTGATAGTGACTTGACAGAGGATGACACAGTCATATGAGTTGATAGTGCACTAAAGGAATGTGGCATCCTGCTTACAGGTTTTAGAAGAAAGTGAAGCATTTCCATTTTTATGCAAAATAAGGTCGTTCAAAGATGCTATATCTTACTTGGATTGCATTGGACAAGAGATGAAGAAGCATGTACACAGACCTAGCTGTTAGGAATTTTATTCTTATATATTGCACATGTAAACTTGGTTTAATTTATAAATCAAGTGTTATAAGTATTTAAAATAACAAGCAAGAACTCAAGAGTTTAGAAAGATGTATTTTTAGAAAATACTCTGAAGTTCAAAGTTGTAAGAAAGTACTTGTAAGTAGCTGTGTGCAATTTGCATCACCGAGATTTCTTCAAATATACATCTTTGGTGGAAAGACAAATCCACCAGAAAGTTTTTAAATATTGTATTTATTTACTTTGTGTGAGTAGAATACTTCAAAAGCTTTATCTGCATTTTTGCTTATTCAAAAACACAGTTGTATATTATATAAAGAGTTTTTCAGAAAAGAAAAAGAAACCAGAATTTCATTCAACCCCCCTTCTATAATTCTGTTGGTGTATTGTTGGAAAATAACATGTACAAAATCACAAACAAGTAATATAGTAGAAAATACCAGATATCGTTTCTCAAATACTGTCTATGTGTGTAAATCACAATTAATATCAAACAATTTAGTTATTGAACACAAGAATTGAGTTTTTGATTTATCTAATTAAACTAATTAATTATCACTAAATTAAATATCTAATATTATACTAATAAAGAGATTTGGATAAGTTTCAGATACGAAAACTTGAGTCAGGATAATTACTTCCCCCCTAATATGTTCATGCCGGTAACAAAGCGGTGTAATACTATAACAAGATAACAGTTCAATAACCTGAAATTCCACGGTCGTAGGTTTCTCTCGAAATCACTATGGTATAATTCCTATAAAATAAACTAACATATGTCTATGTCAATTTACTGTGCAGAATTTATTTAAGCGCCAATTCACAAATCTATGCATGGTCACAATATATGTCTATATCGTCATAAAATTAATATCAATATATATGATCATGCACCATTCAAGTATTATGTCAATTAACTATAACCCTCTCAATATTATAATTAACTCGTTAACCTACTAAAGTTGATCAGAAAATAGCAAATAGTAGCATGAAAAGCACTTGGACAAATAAACTGTAAAACTGCATAAAGTACTTCTTATCAAAACACCAACAATTCCATACCAGGGTTCCATAAAATCCTAACTCGTATAAGTTTAGTTCATAATCAAAGTATCAAAATAATCGCAAGATAACCAACATAAATTCATAAGAAGAGATAAATAAAAGATAAGAGAAAATGAAGCCAATTAGATGTCTCTAATGGTTAAAATCTTCTCCGTTGATGGCTTCTTCTCCTCTTCCTCCCTTGTGCGACTACTTATCTCTTGCCTCTCTTATCTCTATGTATTAGGTATGATCTCTCCATAATAATATCTAATAAAAAGTCTTTTTATAAATTTATGCAAATACAAGGAGATTTCCCAATTATAATTGAATTTCAAGAAAAGAAATTCGTAGTTGACTTTTGGGCTCTAATTATGGTCTGATTCGGCTGGACCTTGAATTCAAGACCAATTCTGAAATAAATCTCTTCTTATAAACTTTCCGCGGGCTGTTGCATCATCAGAATCGGACTTCTAGAACTCCATATATGGCCCAAACAGTGTAAACTGCGCAGCAGACCCATAAAAATCCGATTTTAAATCAAATTAAACTCCAAATATTATTTTGTAAACTCCAAGCCTTCCTTTATTATAACTCCTTAAAACCTATAATAAAATATTAATATTTTTTTTAAAAAAATCTAAATTAGTATAGAATAACCAAATATAGGGAAAATATAAAAATAAAGTGCACGCTTATCAATATGGGTTAATGTGTTCTTTTACCATGTGTGCATATTCTTGAAATGTTGCTAAATAGTTTAGTATTGCATGTTATGTATCTATCTCGCGTGTTCTACTTCCTCCGTTTTGACCACATTTTTAAAATATTAAATTTAAAATATTTCTTTTTATGAATAAAAATTTATACCCGGAATTTTAATATACAAAAAGAAAAAATTAAAAATTATTTTTTTAACTATATGGTCAAAAGACTTAGAAATATGTGTAAAAAAGTCAAATGACATATTAAAAAATATACGGAATATTTGGTTTCTATAATTTGATTTGATTATATTAATTAACCATTTTTTATTCTTATAAATTCGTGTTATAGTTTAAATATTTGTGCATTATTAGTTTAAGTCAACTTAGTTAAGCATTTTGATGATATTACAAAAGTAAGTCAACATATGTCTACTAGTTAAGGGTGAAAAAATTAGACACGATCGGAAACCCGATAAGAACTCGACACGAGAAAATGTGAATTAGGGTCGGGATATTTGAATTTCGAGTCGGGTTCGGGTTGAATAAAAATTAAACTGAAAAAATTGGGTCAATTTCGGTACAACCCGAAATTATCCGAAATCAACCTGATATATAATAGTTCTAGTATTACTTCCATACTTAATGGGCTAGTCTATTATCATGTCCATCATTTTTTTAAAGCCCGATGGCTCTGGCCCAATAAAGGAGTATCATAGTTTTAGGTCTCGTCATTTTATCGAACACCCTATTTTATTTGTTTTCTTCTTCAAAAGATCTCAATTTTCAAGTCCCAGTATGTATTTTTCTTTCTCTCTCCCAAACACAACTACTCTGTCATATACTAACCTACTCTAATCTATAGTATTTACTCACTTTTTCCTTCAATAATTACGATTTTGGGAGAAACTTCTAATTGTTAGATTAAGAAAAATGAATCTGAGCTTATTGATGTTTATATATAGGTCAAGATATTTGTGTATATTATAAATATACTTATTTAACATACATCTTGTTATTTTAAATCTTTTGTGTTCTTCAACTATATGCTAGTGTATGAATTTTGTAAGCTAAGCTGGATTATTTCGTGTCGGGTTCGAGTTACCCGAGACTCGAGCAGGTCGAGTTTGGATGCACAGATTCCAACCTGTTTCGGGTTCGGGTTGGACTAAAATTAGGATCGAGCATGGTTAATCCGACACGAACCCGACTTATTACCCGAAATTGCCATCCCTACTACTAGTGTACGGTTACAACTGTTGTAAGTTCTGAAATTATTTTTCCACTTTGACTTTTAAGCGTATTTTAAGGTGATTTTTCTGCATACCTCTTTTGATTATTTTTTAAATTTTCTTTTTATGAATTAAAATTCAAATTTAAAAATTTTTGTTCACAAAAAGAAATTTTGAAAAATGATTAACGAAGATATGTTGTCAATGCACCCTAAATTACGTGCAAAAGTCAAACTGGACAAGTAAATTGAGATGTGGAGAGTAATATGTTTTAATGGGTTATTGTACATGTGTGCATATACTTGGAATGTTTATTGGTTTTCATATAAGGCCATATATTTTAAAGTTTTGAATGGTATGTATCTATATCTACATGCCTATATTTTTTTTATTTGATTTTAATTTATCTTATATTTTAAAATGAAGCTCCTATCAACCAACATCCAATGGTCCAGAACTATTAAATGACTTAGATCCCCAAGATAATGTCAAACCAGGGGCTTTAAAATTAATCCAACAGGAACTTCAAGGTATTCTTGCGCTCAACACGTCTATGGTTTACTAGAAATTTAAGTCTAAATTTTAATTCACAACTTTTTTTTTATTTGAACTCGTAACTTGCCATTGACTCATTTCATATTTCAGATGTACTTGTCCAACATCCAAAACATAATGAGGCGTTAATACCACTTCAAGTACTTCATATTCATTTACATGTAAATAGTATTAACACCCTCATTTTTTTTCATTCAAAAATTGTAAATTTTACGACGCTTACTGTAGATACTGGCCATATTATTTTGCTCGTAACTATTACTTCTATTTGCAGCTGTTATTGTCCCTCTTTGGAATAAATGCAACATGCGCTTGAACAAGTCAATAATATACATGTTCCTTTTATTCATTAGCTAGAGAATCAAAACATACCTAATTTTCATGTGAACGATCTCACCAATTTCCAAAAGATATTCAAATGTCTCATCAAGTGTTTCTCCAAACCCTCAACCTGAGAAACCAAATATATGGATGGTGGCAACCATATCTAAATGCGGCTATCCCTCTAGGTAAACCTATTCACTATTCTTATACGCGTTAATGTGAACATTGAACAATTGAGTGCTACCAGTAAAAAATAAAATATCATTTTGGAATTTTCCACTGTCTATATACCAGAGTTTGAAAATGTGTGGGATCGTCAGTTTCTTGAGAGATTAATGGGTATAAATGATATTGGATGACATAAGACCTTTCGAATGAACTTGTTCAGATGAATATGATTTAACTATTTTATAATTGTATCAAATACTTTCAGAAGGGCTTTGGGATGGTTTAGACAAGACTTTGATGGTGTCGATACTCCGTCACCCCAATCCCTGAACATGCAATCGATTCCTCCTAAATATGGCACCTCCATTGAGCCATTGTCTATTATATTATTTGGGCCTCTGCTCCAATGAGATCATAAGATGTATATAATGAAAAATTATAATGTATAGACTTTTCTTTATGTGCTAAAATTAAATTTCATTTCTTTTACCATAAAAAAATATTTTCGAATTGCCAATAAATGTCTTTTTTCTTTTACTGATGTAATTTATTAATATTTCTATTATATTAAAAATCTATTATAATATGTATGCTTTATATTGTTGAGGCTCGTTTGACAATATCGTGCCATTTGTATGAGCATATAGCTCAGTGTTCATACACGCTATCGTATAAGAATGAACTTAAACCAATTAATTTTCAACACTATATAACGTATTTTAAGCATCGAAATATTTTTTTTGTTATGCAAACATAATTTCTCTTTGTTATTAGCATATTAATGCAAGTAACAAAACTAATTTAATTCTTGCATTATGTGGATCATTTCCATCGTGATGAAATCTATAAGATTTTTATAAAAGATTCTTGAACTACACGTGAAAAATAGCAAGTTCAAAAGGTAACATACTACTTGACAAATGTTGGTGAGAAATTGTTGAAATCGAATATGGTTATAACTTATTATGAGCTCGAAAAATTTATGGAATTATAAGACTGAGAATAAATATAATGCAGATAATTGACAGAGACCCTTGCTTAGATTTCTAAAAAGAACAAATGATAAAATGAGAGTCATTCTCCTATACCAGAATGCCACCACCTATTCATAACACAAGTTATCTCTGAGACACTGAGTGGAACAAAAGTAAAATAATTATTCATTATAAATTTAAATTTTAATATTGATAGGCAGACTCCATCATACCTTATTATTCCGAAGCATTTTTGGTTACTACCTTCATATAGGCTCTTACTATCAATTGTTACGGTTTTTAAATTTTAGTTATGATTTTCTCTCTATCAACAACTTCATGGATATTTTAATTTAATAAAGAAATATAAAAAAACTGAATTATCTAGGGTATCGAATTATTATTGACTCGGTGCTACATCTTTATACTTGTAAAGCAATCCTAGGTTTAAATTATTCTAAAAAAATTTCAATACATCTATGAAAACTAATAAACATGTCATACTATTATATACTCACTATATTCCTAAAAAACTAGCAGTTTATAAATTCTAAAAGTCAAACACGTCAAATTTAAGCATGAATTAAACTTTACTAAATTATAATTTTAGAAATTTAAAAAATTATATATGATAGTAGATTTAATTTACTTTCAAATCAGATTTTTTCATAATTTTTTATATCCAATAGCATTTAATAATTGTTGGTCAAAGTTGAATTGGGTTGACTTTAAAATTCTATAAAATGCCGATTTTTGTGAAATAGAGGGAATAATTGATATGGTTTGGACAAATTACATATCTTTGAAAAAATATTAAACGAACATATTTTACTTTTTTAAAGATTGAAATGTAAACATAGAAAAGATCGAAGTTCAGAGTTCCAGAGTCGATACTCAATAAATTAGTGTATGATTAATTATATTTATTATATTACTTACAATTAACCTCATTAAAAAGAACCTAATGGTAACATTTATTTAGGTTTTATCATATCATGTTAGTAGTTTTTCATTTTAATATTTAGCATTTCATCATTGTTCTAGAATAAGTTTTAATTTGTTAAAATAAAATAGAATAGGGAAAGTTTAAAGTTGTAACAGTTGATTTATAGGAGATCTTATGATTTCTTTCTTTGAAGTTTCTCTTTATTGTATATTATGTTATCTACCTTTGATTAAATTATTTTATTTTGAAAGAAATTTGCACGACCCATTAAAAAGTTATTATTATAAGTAGATATAAATTTTAAAATCATGTTATTAGAAACTACAATTAATCTAGTACTTGCATTTTTATTGAATTATGTAAAAAGAATTAAAAATATTGTTTAATGAATAGTCAGACTTTAGTTAATTGTCCGTATTTGAGTAAGATGAAATGCATATACAAATTGATAAAACAAAGATAAATTATTTTGTGATGTTACGGCCCTTCATTTCTGAAAGATTGTGTGCAACTTAAACTCCCATTGAAGTTGATCTTAGAAGGCATTAATTAAGAATAAATTTGAAGTGATTGAGTACATATACAGGCATAAAAATATAATCGTTCTACATTAGTTGTAAAATATACGTATTCTTCATTTTACTATGCATTGCATTAAAGAAATTAATAATTGTATTATTAGATAGAAAGAAACTCATGCATTCACTATATATAGTTTACAAAATCGAGTCTAATTTGTTACATTTTTACTGTGTATAGCTCACCATCGTATCTTACTTGTAACATAATCTGAAATGTATAATGACATAAGATTATTAGTAAAATGATACTTGCGACCTTGCATTTATTCTCTCAGTCTAACTGCTTAACTGTTCTTCTTGCTTATTACTCCCCCTCAAACTTGGTGTGGGAAGTAATTGAATCACTAGTGTTAAATAATATTTTTATATGATTCTTATTCATACTCATAAGCAGTGTTGTAAAAAGCGCAAATCGGACATAAGCGGTGAGATCACCTTCTAGCGCTTAAGCGCTAAAACGGACGCTTAAGCGGTTTTAAAAGCGGACCATTAATCGAATTATAAATATATATATATATATATATTATAAATAATGAATATTTTTTGAATAAAGAGATTACATCCATATATTATAGTAAATCAATAAAATAATCATTCACAAAGTCATAATTAACTTAAAAAATACAAGTAACATTTAAATATCAAATTACACCTCTTTTAAAAATAATATTTTTCTTTTTCAAATTATTTTTAATCCCCATTTAATTTGGTCAAAAACCGCTTAAACGGTCAAAATTCGCTTAATTCCGCTCAAAGCCGCTAAAACCTGCTTAAACTTTACTAAACGCTTAACTATCCAATTTTGCACTAATCCAAACGCTTTTACCTCCGATTCCGCTTAAGCCCCCGCTTAAGCGTCCGCTTAATGTGCTTTTTACAACATTGCTCATAAGAGACAAAGGCTCCCATATATTAACATGAACTAAATCAGTTAAATTTTCAATATAAAAAGAACGATGAGAAAACGAAGTTTGGTGAACTTGGCCATCAGACAGTTCAAACAACCCTTGTTATCTTCATAAGACTTGAGTTTTTATTTGAGGATTGAGTTTAATATTTGATGTTGGTGTATGGTCAAGTTTATATTTCAAAATTTCATCTCCCTTGTTAGTTGAGCTCCAATTTTTCCAGTTGTTAAATTATTACAGATCTTCTCGACATCATTTATGAGATAATATGTTTCTCACATATTAAATATTTCTCAGAAAAAATTTAGGGTGACACATTTATCAGAATGAAACATGACATGACATTCATTATATTGTACTAACTTATATAAAGATAACGAGTATGATTAGATTTTGGCACATATGGAACCCCTTAGTAACTTCAATCTATCCTCCAACTACATATCAACTATTTATATTATAACCACTTTATCTCTAGTTGGAAGTTCGATAATATATTCTATTGGTGCTAACTTGACATTTATCAACAAGGACAATGTTTATGTAACATGATCGATGGCAACCGAGTCCATTGTCCCTTCATTCTAAAAACTCTGCATAATTTTATAAAGTATCTATTTCTTCCTCAGTTTTGCCATTAACATTGAAATTTGTTGATTATATTTTTAAAATTTATTCCAATTTTTTGGTTGTGAGAATAACATTATCATTCTCATGTTTTGATCAAGTCTACACAGTACGAATCACTTTATTTCCTTTATTCTGATGCTTCCCAAAATTCTAAAAAAATTCTGTTCTGGGATCTATTTTCATTATTTTTAAGCTTATTATGCCATTTGGGATAGCTAATTACACCAACAACCTTCACTATTGTAACCTTTCTTTTTCATATATTATACCAACTCTAATTTATTGACATTAGAGCTATTTACTTGCAATACATAAGTGTCACCTCATGTATTTGATCATTATTGAGGGTAGGTCTTCGTGATTCCTCTTGTTGTATAAAAGAACATGTCATTTTTGTAGTTTTAAAGGATTCAACATCAAGATTTGACTTATATATGATACAAAACTATCATCAAAGCCATTCATGATTTGAAACAACTGAGATTGCACTTGGAGTAGTGAAATATTCTACAAGAGATAATTCATCTTCTTAAATACCAAACAAATATTTATTCAATTAATACTATCTTTTGATCTGTTATTTAAATAAAATCTTTGAATTCTATTATAAATACAGAAAATCACTATGTTTTTGCATTGTGGTACTTCGCATTTCCGATATAGTCATGGACCCTAATTTTTGCGCTACAAATATGAAAGAATCTTCCAGAGCTGCTACACTCCTTAGTTCAGTTCATCTTGACCCTTGATCTTTGCACTCTTCAAGCTGTATTTGTAGGATTTTCATTTTAATGATAAAATGGTTTGTTAACTGGTTTAGAATTTTCATGATAGTTGCATTTTGTAAATGAAACTGTTATCGAGATCTTCTAGGTGCAAAAGCATTTTACCGAGATGTTCATATTGCGGTATAAAAATACTTGTCTATATCTTCACATCGCTATATAAAAAGACTTGTAGATATATCCACATCACGATATAGAAAGACTTGTCGATATCTCCACATCCCAATATAAAAAGACTTGTAGATATCTCCACATCGCGATATAGAAAGACTTATCGATATCTCCACATCGCGATATAAAAAGACTTATAGATATCTTCATATCGCGATATAGAAAGACTTGGTGATAGAGATCTCTGTAGATTGTAGAGACTTCATGGTAGCTTCTAACTCGATATGACTTCTCTACAGGCTTGAATAGTTCTCGATATGACTTCTCGATATTCTTTGATCTGTGACTTCATGATATCTGACTTTAACACTGTTCAATCTATAACATTATTCTTCTTCAAGTTATGTATCACCATTCTGAGGCATGATCAGACTTGATCTTCTTCCAGAGTTTTATTCATTAGCTTGATGATTGTTTATAAAAAAATATTCCAGTCTAGTCTTTTAATCATTTTTATACACTAAAATAATACATTTACAAATTAAACAAACTATTACAAGTCAACTGATTCTTAGGATTGTCAATGTGACTTAGTCTTGTTATATTAAGGCATGTCTTGCACAACATTTTCAACATTGACAAATGGATATAAAATGAGTTTTTAAATGAACAAATGAAAGTCTACTCCTAGTCACCATTAATAAAAATTCAGTTCACATAAATCAAGCTTCAACTATTCAATCAATTATAAATCGTTATTGACAAAAGCTTCAGTTTACATATATATAACTCTAATTTAAATGATTGCATTTATCTACTTTGTATTATATTTATTATGCAAGATATGCCTGTATCATAACAAGACTAAGTCCAATTGAAAACCCTAAGAATTAGTTGTATTATAATCTAAATTTGTATTTTGTACTATATTACTTGAGTCTGTAAAAATGAAAAAGATTAGATTGGAGTATTTTTCTGTAAACAGTCTCAAGCCTAAGAATAAACTCTGGAAGAAGATCAAGAAGATCATGCCTCAGAGAAATTATGAAGAAGTTTGGAGTTGAATAAATCTGTTTTGAGAAAAATGTTCTAAATCAAGATATCTACAAGTCACAGATCAAGTCATATAGAGAAGTCATTCGAGAACTCCAGCATGACTTATCGAGAAGTCCAAATTGGCCTATCGAGAAGTCCCAGAGATATCAACAAGTCAAATAAAGATATGAAGATTGGAGATATCAACAAGTCATTTCTGCATATCGAGAACTAAGAGATATCGACAAGAAAAATGAAGATGTGAAGATTAGAGATATCGACAAGTTATTTCTACATGAAGAGATTTGGAGACCTCGACAAGCCAAGTTCACTTATAGAGAAATCAGAGATCTTGACAAGTCAAAGTTACCTATCGCGAACTCAGAGACCTCGATAAGCCAAATTAACTTATAGAGAACTTGGAGACCTCGACAAGTCAAAACTGTTAGATATATTTGATAATGTCATGGCTAATATGTTTTATGTTTAGCTTTTAGATCTTACTTGAACAGGATAAATCAGTACTTAACTGTTGATCAGTACTTATACTGGAAGTCAGGACTTAAGGATATCAGTACTTATGTTATCAGGAGATAATCATCAGAAGATAGATATCAGAACTTAAGTGCTGAAGGACGATCAGATAAGGACAGTAGCTGATTAAAGGAAAGAAGATCAAGATAAACATAAGAAGAGATATGCATGAAGAAGGAATTCTGTAAAGAATAGAATACTTGGAAGAAAAGATATCTGATTGATATATTTTAGGAAGCAGAATTATATTCCATATCAATTAGCGATTATCTTGTAACTGTGTAGTATATAAACACAGACATAGGGTTTACACTAAAAGTGTTATCATTATTAGAGAAGATTATTCATTGTAACCCTAGCAGCTCTCGTGATATTTGTTCATCACTGAGAGGTAACAGTTCCATACTGTAACAGAGTTTATTATTTCAATAAAGTTTGTTTTCTGTTACTTAAGTTCTTAAAGTTCGATTTGAGTGTACTATACACTGTATTCACCCCCTCTACAGTGTGTGTATGACCTAACAATTGGTATCAGAGCCTATCTGTTAACATACATACAGTTAAAGATCCAAACACAATCATGTCGGACACAGAAACTCCAACTAAGCCTACCAAAACTGAGGAACCACCAAAGACACAAATTCAGAGTCGGTATGAGACCATCAGAGTTCCCATACTGAGACCATCTGAATATCCCATATGAAAGGTAAGGATGACCATGTTCCTGGAAGCAACAGATCCAGAATACCTTGATAGAATCAAGGAAGGCCCTCACAAACCAACCAAGCTCACTGTTGCAGTTGCAGGTGAAGCAGCAAAGACCGTACCAAAGGAGAAGAGTGATTATACTGCTGAAGACATAGCATCAATTGCTAAGGATGCTAAGGTATGACACTTACTGTATAGTGTCATTGATAATGTAATGTCAAACAGGGTAATCAACTGCAAGACTGCTAAGGAGATATGGGATGCTCTGGAAACAAGGTGTCAGGGAACTGACACAATTAAGAAGAATAGGAAGACAATACTCACTCAAGAGTATGAACACTTTGACTCAAAGACTAATGAGTCATTGAATGATTTATATGATAGATTTGTCAAACTTTTGAATGATTTGTCATTGGTTGATAAAGAGTATTATCTTGAAGATTCAAACCTTAAGTTCCTGTTAGCTCTTCCTGAATGCTGGGATTTGAAGGCAACAACAATAAGAGACAACTACAATCTTGATGAAACAACTCTTGACGAAATCTATGGAATGCTCAAGACTCATGAGCTGGAGATGGAACAAAGAAGCAAGAGGAAAGGAGGAAAGTCAAGGACAGTTGCTCTTAAGGCTGAAGAAGAATTCCCCAAAGCAGCTTCCTCAAAGAAAGACAAGGGTAAAGCTCTTTTCATAAAGTCTGATACTGAGTCATCAAGTTCTGAGAGTGATGATGACTCAGATTCTGAAAGCTTGCCTGAGACTGATGTTGATGAGGAGATGATGAAGCTGTGTGCTCTTATAGTGAAAGGAATCACAAAGATTGCATACAGGAAGTTCAGGAAGGGAAAGAAGTTTTCCAGGAAAGGCATAAGTTTTGATAAGAAGAATTTTAGAAGATCTGAAGGCAGAGAAGGAAAGTCTAACAGAGGAGATTACACCAATGTTAAATGCTATAACTGTGGTGAGAAAGGCCACATATCTCCTGATTGCAAGAAGGTAAAGGGTGACAAAGACAAGGCTCTTGTCACAAAGCAGAAAAGCTGGACAGACACCTCAGACTCTGAAAGTGAGGAAAACTATGCATTGATGGCAAATGCTGATAAAGAAAGTGCTGAGAGCAGTTCTGAAGCTGCTGAAACAAAGGTACCTCAGACTACTTATGCTTTTCATACTGATGATATTAATGAGTTGAGAAGATATCTTAAAACCATGTTTGTTAGTTATAGAGATCAAACTTTAACATGTGAAAGATTAACTTCTGAAAATCTTGCATTTAAGAAAAGAAATGATTTCTTAGAAAAAGAGTTAGTCATGTTCCATCAAACTCAGAAGGATAGAGATGATGCTTTTTATGTTAGGAATGAAGTGCTAAAAATAAATGAATCTCTAAAAACTGAGTTAGAAAAGGAAAGAGAGATTATCAGGACTTGGACTAACTCTGGCAAAACAACTCAAAATTTGCTAAGTAGTGGAAACTGGAAAGAGGGCTTAGGTTATGGAGAAGATAAGAATGATAAAGGAACTGAAGAAATTAAGTCTGTTGATAAGCAAAAGCCAAAGTTAAAACCTGTTAAGTTTGTAACTGTAAAGTCTGAAAATGAAAAATCAGAAGTTACAAAGAAATTAACTTCTGACAAACTAAAACAGGAAAAGACAGCTGAAGTGAACATAGGCTTAATGACAAAGAAGCAGCTTAAGCATAAGCTGAAAGATGTTAAGAATGCAAACAAGGTAAAATCACCTAGGAAAAATAGGAATGGAAAGGAAGGTGTGAATAAAAGCAATAATTATAAACCTGTTCCTGATGCTTCTAGGAAAACATGTCATAACTGTGGAAGTTCTAACCATCTGGCTTCTTTTTACAGGAAGAATAAGAATATTAACTCCTTACCTTCAAAGTCAGGAGTTAAGAGTCAGTCTGTTAGATACAAACCACAAAATCCTTGTTTTCATTGTGGTAGTTTATGGCATTCCATTTATACTTGTAAGGAATATCATAGCTTGTACTATGATTATTATCAAATAAAACCTTCTTTGAAGAAAGTTTCCATTGTTCCTTCTAGTGTAAATTCTGATTCAAAGTCTGATAGTGTAAGTTCTGATAAGAAAAATGTTAACATAAACTCTGATGCTAAATCCGCTACAAATGTTAACAAACTTAATAAGGCCAAAGGATCCAAGCAAGTCTGGGTCCTTAAAACTAATAATTAGTGGTCTTTGTGATTGCAGGGCAACAGGAAAAATATTCTAGTTCTGGACAGCGGATGTTCAGGACATATGACTGGAAATAAGGCCCTGCTATCAGACTTTGTGGAGAAAGCTGGCCCAAGTGTTTGTTATGAAGATGGCAACATTGGAAAAACATTGGGATATGGCAATATCAATCTTGGAAATGTCATAATTAAACAAGTAGCTCTGGTCTCAGGACTTAAACACAACCTACTGAGTATAAGTCAAATCTGTGACAGAGGTTATCATGTTAATTTCTTTGAAGAACACTGTGAAATTGTGGGTAAATCTAAAGGCAAAGTTGTTCTGAAAGGATACAGGCGTGGTAACATTTTTGAAGCTAAGCTTTCAACAAGTACTGATGGTTCTGCAATCTGTCTGATGAGTAGAGCATCAATTGAAGAAAGCTGGAATTGGCATAAGAAACTCTCTCATTTAAATTTCAACAATATAAATGAACTGGTCAAGAAAGATCTTGTGAGAGGATTGTCAAACACAGTATTTGCTCCTGATGGTCTTTGTGATTCATGTCAGAAAGCCAAACAAAGAAAATCTTCATTCAAGAGCAAGACTGAATCATTAATTCTTGAGCCTTATCATCTACTACATGTTGATCTATTTGGTCCAGTAAATGTCATGTCTATTGCAAAGAAGAAGTATGCGTTGGTCATAGTGGATGAGTTCACCAGATACACATGGGTGTATTTCTTGCATACAAAAAGTGAAACTGCATCAATCTTGATTGATCATGTCAAACATCTGGATAAAATGGTCAAAGATTCTGTGAAAGTTTTAAGGAGTGATAATGGCACTGAGTTCAAGAATTTGATAATGGAAGAGTTCTGCAAAAGCCATGGAATAAAGCAGGAATTTTCTGCTCCTGGAACTCCACAGCAAAATAGAGTTGTTGAAAGGAGGAATAGAACTCTCATTGAAGCTGCACGAACAATGCTTGAAGAAGCAAAGCTTCCAACCTATTTCTGGGCTGAAGCTGTGCAGACTGCTTGTTTTACTCAAAATGCAACACTCATTAACAAGCATGGAAAAACACCATATGAGATGGTGAAGAAAAAGAAGCCAAATCTGAAATACCTTCATGTATTTGGATGCAAGTGTTTTGTTCTCAAGACTCATACTTAACAGCTATCAAAGTTTGATCTAAAAGCTGATGAAGAAATCTTTGTTGGATATCCACTTTCCACAAAAGCCTTCAGAGTCTATAATTTGAGAACAAAAGTAGTCATGGAATCTATCAAGTCTCTTTTGATGACAAGAAGATTACTGGTCTTGAAGATTTCATTGACCATGATCAGCTGAGATTTGAAAATGAAGACTCAAATTCTGATACTGAAAATCCTGAAAGTCTAAGTCCTGATACTGTAAACTCTGATGGAATAAACTCTGATGTTATTGAAACTGTAGTGGCTACGCCAAGGGAAGATGAACCGATGCAGGGGGAGCATACTCAAGATCCTACCACAGCTCAATAAACATCAGAACATACATCTGGCTCTTCAAATTCTGATTCGTCAAGTTCTGATAAGCCAAGTTCTGATAGTGCTGAAAATTTAAATACTGAAGACTCCAACTCAGAGAGCATAGTTTCAGGGGGAGCATCAGAAAATGAAAATGAAGATAGCATGGATCATGGGGGAGCATCCAGTTCTAGAGAAAACCTTCCATCTGCAAGGAAGTGGACAAAATCACATACACCTGATTTGATAATTGGAAATCCTGATGCAAGTGTCAGAACTAGAACAGGTACTTCAAATGAATGTCTTTACAATTCTTTTCTCTCTCAGACTGAGCCAAAGAAAGTGGAAGAAGCTCTTCAAGATGCTGATTGGGTGCAAGCAATGCAGGAAGAGTTGAATGAATTTGAAAGAAACAAAGTCTGGACCCTAGTGCCAAGACCAAAGAATAGATCTGTTGTTGGTACAAAGTGGGTATTCAGAAACAAAACTGACAGTGATGGCATAATTACAAGGAATAAGGCAAGGCTGGTTGCAAAAGGATATTCTCAACAGGAGGGAATTGATTATGATGAAACATTTGCACCAGTTGCTAGGTTAGAAGCCATAAGGATATTCTTGGCTTATGTTGCTCACAAAAAGTTTACTGTCTTTTAAATGGATGTGAAAAGTGCTTTTCTGAATGGAGAATTGGAGGAGGAGGTATATGTTGAACAACCTCCAGGTTTTGTAGATACCAAACATCCAGATTATGTCTACAGGCTTGATAAAGCACTTTATGGACTTAAGCAAGCTCCTAGAGCATGGTATGAGACTTTAGCTCAGTTTCTTCTGGAAAGTGGATTCAACAGAGGGACAATAGACAAAACACTGTTCTACCTCAACCATGGATAGGACTTACTTCTGGTCCAGATTTATGTTGATGATATCATTTTTGGATCTACAAATGACAAACTTTGCAAGAAGTTTGCCAAACTAATGCAGTCAAGATATCAGATGAGTATGATGGGGGAACTTAGATATTTTCTGGGCCTTCAAGTCAAGCAGAATGAGGAAGGCACTTTTATTTGTCAAACCAAGTACACCAGAAACTTGCTGAAGAAATTTGGAATGCAAGATTGTTCAAGTGCATCCACTCCAATGGCCACTGCAACAAAACTAGATAAGGATACCGGTAAATCAGTAGATATTACTGACTACAGAGGTATGATTGGCTCTCTACTCTATCTAACTGCTAGTAGACCTGATATCATGTATGCTACCTGTCTTTGTGCAAGATTTCAAGCAGATCCAAGAGAACCTCACTTAACAGCTGTAAAAAGAATCTTTAAGTATCTTAAAGGAACAGCTGCTCCGGGATTATGGTATCCTAGAGAATCAGATTTTAAACTAATAGGTTACTCAGATGCAGATTTTGCAGGTTGTAAAATTGACAGGAAAAGCACAAGTGGAAGCTGTCAATTTCTTGGAGACAGATTGGTTTCTTGGTACAGCAAGAAACAAAAGTCAATTTCCACATCAACTGCAGAAGCAGAGTATATTGCTGCAGGAAGCTGTTGTGCACAGATTCTTTGGCTGAAGAATCAGTTACTGGATTATGGGTTAACATATTTCAAAATCCCTATTTACTGTGATAATCAAAGTGCTATTGCTATGACAGGTAATCCAGTTTAACACTCTATGACAAAGCACATCAGCATCAGGTACCACTTCATCAGGGAACATGTGGATGAAGGTACAGTGGAATTGCATTTTGTTCCCACAGATCAACAACTAGCAGATATCTTCACAAAACCACTGTGTGAAGCTACTTTTACAAGATTGGTAAATGAACTTGGAATGGTTTCAGGTTCTTTCTCTAAATCTGCTTAGTCTTGTTCTATGTTATCAGACTTTATGCTCAGTATTTACAGAATTAATCTCATTGTGTATTCTGTGCTTAATTGATAAATGTCTTTAAGTACTGACTGTTGTCTGATATATATTTCTAAACTCTGATAAGTGATATGTCTGTTCAAGTACCTATTCAATCCTATGAGGATAACTGTGCTAGATACTGACCTAGTAGTCTTCAATAAATAAATGATTCCATGTAAGAAGTAATTATTTCAGTGGAAATCTTATGACACTAGCAAATTCTGATAATTGAGCTTAGTTAAGTTTACTTTGTATATCTTATTACTAAGTCACAAATTAGAATAATGCTACTCATCTGTTAAGTTCTGATACTAGTAAAACTGCTGAATATACTAAGTGCTGATAAACCTCACTTATCAAAAGAAAAAGCAAAAAGATCAAAGAATAAAATCAGGTACTCCTTTGAGATCTAGAGTAAAAATGTGGAAGGGACGACCCAAGTGCATTGCTGGTATTAAGTAAATATGCATTAGAAAAGCAAAATATTTTCTTGGTGACTTTTCACACTCTATGATTACTGGAGAAATACTCTGATAATAGCATAAATTCTGATAAACAGTCGTGACTCACTTACACTGAGAAGCCACTGTAAAATAGAATTTCAAAAGATGCATAAAATTAGCACAAAACAGTTGAGGTGGACTCAAGCATGAACTCATTCATCAGTAGGTTTCAGGACAATGACAGCTCTTTAGCAAAATTTTAGTTATGCCTTATTTCTAAGATGTACTGAAGTGACTCAGACTTTACTCTTTGTCTGTTATTTAGCTTAATGCACACACTAATCACTCCATATGAATGATGAAAATTACTGTGGTGGTCTATGTTATTTTAGATAAACAGTCACTGTGTCACTTTGCACAAATTCTGAGGATAAGTTCTAGTTACACGTTCTAATGATTAAGTTCTGAAGTCTATAACTCAGAACTTGTATGAGGATTTACTAAGATGGGCATTCCTTTTTCGAGTTAAGAAATTATGTTCTGATGACTGTTAAGTTCTGATATAAGTCTAAGTTCTGATATTACAGTCTAATGTTTTACTTGACTTATATGTGAATAAAATTTGATAACAGTCTCAGTTAATAATTGAATATGTTGAAGTGGAAGATTAATAGTCACTATGGTTAGGGTTAATGGTATTTGTACCTGAACAGTCCAATGTTACTTGTTTCTTGTGCGCTTTAAACCATGTTTCCTCTTTCCAATGAATGTTATTCTTTTTCAAAGTCTAGGGAGACGAGGTAGAATTAATTCTACCTGTCAGCATTTAATTTCTTTGCGTCTCCTGGCATTCTCTTGCCTATATAAGCAGCCACTCCACATCAGTCTTTCCATCAAATTCTTCTCACACACTTATCTTCATACTTCTTCTTTCAAAAACACAATGGTCAGATACAACATGTTTTTGAACTACCAAAACTTCAATATGGAGCTAAGCTGTGCCGATTGGCAGTAGGAATGGCATATCACAGCCATTCCTGAGGAGATATGGGACTCTGTCCCACAGGAGGTACTGACACACCTCCTGTTCTTCTATATGGACTACCATCGCCATCTGGAGCGATTGGAGGAGGAAAGGCTGGAAGTTCTCCGCCAGCAAGAGCGAATCATCAGACTCGCCATTCTGTTTGTCGAGAGTAGGAAGAAGAAGAAATGATTTAATCTTGTCTTCTTCCTGTTTTTCTTCATCATCAGCTTTGTCAGGCTTCTTAGCTAGGACTAAGGCTGTTGATGTTCGGTTTAGAAGCTTAGGGAAAATCTTGTATAAGTATTGATGTAATTTCCATTTCATAAATGTATTGTCTTGATATATTAATGAAAGTTGTTTTACTTCAAGATTTTGTCTCTGAGTTATTTTATCTTGTGTTGATAAATCCTGATTGATATTCTGATGACCATATAAATTTTGTTTTATATTAAGTTCTGATTCGTTTTCAGCACTTACTTATCTAATTTATCTTGGTCATTTTCATGTGATGTATTTTCAGAATATTAATGATGCAGTGAAAAATAATTCAATCAGTGATAATGGTTTAAATTTTAAATTAAAACTGTTTCTCTTGATAAATGGAACGGTTTTTCCTTGAAACTAGGCAAATGGGTAAGTAATGATTCCTGTTTTCTCGAGCCCAGTAACTGTCCGTTATTACTGCATGTCTGACAGGTGTCCAACGGTAACATTTTTGTTCAGTATAAGTACAACAGAGAGAAGATTTCTTTAATCTTTTATTTTCTTCATATTTTATCTCTCTCCTTACTTTTACTCTCTTTCTCTTTATTTCTCACGTTGGTTTTTCATACAGACATTATATCAAACACCTAACAGGCATACTTGAATCTCAATTTTTTTTCACATGGCACCAAAGGATTTAATCATTAATGGAGCTAAGTTTGTCCCCAACAACTATGCTACAGTTCTTGATCACACTGAAGCTCCATCTGAATTGCACTTTGTGCAAGATCTTCTTGCACATAGTGAGGTTGGGTATGCATTAACACAGCCTGAATTCTTTTCAAGCCAACAAGTTCTGAGGTTTTGGAGGACTGGACTTTTTGATGATGGTGGTCAATGTGGAACTCCCAGTATTATCTTCCAAGTGGGTGATTCATCCTTTGTAGTCACTCCTGGTACAGTACGCAGGGCTTTACATCTTCCAGAAGATTGTACTTTCTCAATTCCAGAGGACTCAGCCCTTCGGGAGTTAATGGCTGAATTGGGATATGAAAAGAGTCTGACGAAACTTGGACAGTTGAAACGGGCTAATATCAGAAGAGAATGGAGTTTCTTCTTTGATTGCATCACCAAAGCTTTTGGGAACAAATGTTCGAATTTTGATGTTATTCCAATTATGAGTCAGCACATCGGGTATGCAATTATCAATCAAACTCATTTTGATTTTGCAACTGCTTTAATTGGTTTTATTGGGGATAGGATGACAGAGGATCGAGATGTTGTTTATTTTGCTAGATTTTGTCAACTTATTTACACTTATTGTACTGATGAACCTCATTTAGTCAGCACCCAAACCCCACCTTTTAAGGTTGCAAAACGATACTTAATGACCTGGTAAATGCTGATACTAAGAAAAAAGTGGTTAGACCATTACAGATTCCTCAGTCTGTAAAACAGATCCTAGTAAATGCTGATCCTGATACTTATATATCTGTTTACTCTGATGTCCAACCAACTCCAAACACCCAAAATCCATCAACCTCAGTACCTACCTCTCATTCTACTCAACCTACCCTCAGAACATATCTCAAATCCTATCTCTCCACTTCACAGACTGCTCAACCTTCATCTTCAGCACCTACTGTGAAATCTTCATCTTCCAAGCCAAAGAGGACAAAGAATGTTCCTCAAACACCTCAAAAGAGAAGGAGGATTGCATTGAGAGATGAATCTGATTCTGAGGAACCGGTTCTTGCTAGAGAACCTGTTGTAACTGAAGCTGAGAAAGAGATTTCTCAGAAGGATTCTGAAATTGGGGGTTCTAGGCTTCTCAAGAGGCTTGGACGAATGACAGTTCCTGAAACTCCCAAGGAATCCAAATCAACAAGGAAGTACAAGAAACAGAGGGCACAAAGGCCAGTTTCAGATGATGAAGAGGAAGCAGCTAAGGAAGGGGATCAGGAATCTCTGATCTCACAAGACAAGGAATTTGCTCCAGTCACTTCTTCTCCATCAACTCCATCTCAGGAAGCTGTATCTGACAAGGCTAACTCACCATCTGTGTCTCTTGTTGATCCAGGCACAAGTGCTGATATTGATGTTCAACACTTGGTTGTGTCTGAAGTATTTCTCTTAGAAGCTCCAACAGCAAATAATCCTTCCACAACACCTGTTACTGATGCTGTTCAAACTCCAGAGTTATCAACAACACCTTCTCTACATCAAGATGCTGATGATCAGACTTTAGGTGAGCATCAGGATATGGCTGTTGATCAGAACTTAGTATCAGATCAGCAATTAGAGGATGCTGAAGCCTCCATTGCTACTCACACTGTTGTCTTATCAGAAGATACCGATTCTTTAAGTTCTGATGCTTCAAATGCTGGAGATACTGGTGATGCTGCTCCAACTGTAGATGCTGATGAAGCAGGTCCTTCAGGATATACTCCTCAATAGACTCTTCCTAAGTCTGAACTGGTAAAGAAGTTTGTTACCGGGGAAGCACCAGTACCTTGGAGTGAAACTCCTGCAGGTCAGGAGTGGACTAAGGAATGGAACTCAGTTTCATGCGTTCCAACTGAAAAAGATCTTGCTGAGCACTTGACTAAAGCTGATGAAATGTTAAATTCTGATGATTTTAAAACCCAGCTTAGAGTCACTGCATTGAGTACTAAACATCTACAAGGTCTTCATTCAACTACTCATGCAGAGCCACACAAGATTCAGGAGAACTTTATCAAACAGGAACAAGTTTGGAAAATTGATAAGAAAAAGTTCTTTCAACCTACCATTGACAGGATTGCTTATATTGAGAAAACTCAAGAGAAACAACAAGCTCAGATTGATGAAATTCTGACAAATCAAGCTTCTCAGCAATCGCAACTTACTGAAATCCAATCCTCAGTGGAATTACTTATCTCTCTTTTACTACCTGCTGATGCCAAAAAGGGAGAGAAGGTAATTAAGTCCAAATGCAAAACTAACAAGACACTGCAAGGAAAGGATGATGGAAATGATGATCAAGGATACTCTGGAATGGGTAGCGGTCATAGTCAAGGTAGAAGGTTTACATCAAGACAAGCTAGTCACAGGACAAGTTCTGATACTGGGAAAAGAATAAGTTATGCTACTGGTAAAAGGATAAGTTCTGATGAACTTCTAGATCTTGATGAGGAAATGTCAAGACAGTTATTTCTTCAAGAAAATCCAGGAATGGACTTGGAAAGTTTAAAGGAAGAAGAAGCCAGACTTAAATCAGAGAAAGTCACATCTAAATCTGAAGCTTCTGGTAAAAAAATCACTTCTAAAACTCAAAGGCATTGTGATCAAAGAAAGGACACATACTGAAGCAACATTGGCTAGATCACAACCACAGATAGATCCAAGATCCAAGGGTAAAGAAAAGGTTGGTGAACCTGTCAAGGTTTATGTACCTCCTGAGGAAGAAGAAATTACTGATGAAAAGGATGATCTTGCTCTGACTTCAAGAAAAGTTCTTAAAACAACCTCTGACATGGCTCAAGTTGTTCAGAGTCAAGAAATTGTAAGTTCTGATATTCAGAAGAAGCATGTAACCTCTGACATAGCTCAAGTTAACTTGATATCAGAAAATAGATCAAAGACACTCCTACCAAGATTCACTAAAGCAAAACAGACTCAATCTTTGAAGACTACTGCAAGTGGTTTTGAAGCAAGAGTAGTTACTGGAAAGGAAGCTAGAGATAAAACTGGATTGGGAAGTGCTGATGAAAGAAGAGTACACAAAACTACCAATGATCCAACTTCCTTGAGTGAACCAGGTATTGGAGCAACTCCTGAGAGATTGAATCAACTGGAATCTGTACAGATGGTTTACCATACCTACTTGAAAGAATACATCATGTTGTATTTCATGACAGATGGTGGGGTTTATCATATAAGACAAAATGCCATTCCATTGAAGTATTTTGAAGAATTGGAGCATGTACTTTTCTTACTTCAAGTGGATGACAGAATAACAGGGACTGCTGCAAACTACTTAAAAGAACAGATTCAGAGACAGAAAAGGCTTTATTCTGTTAAGTCTGACAGCATATATGTTCCAAAGTACAGAGATCACAATGGTGATATTGTTGATATGAAGCCTAATACTGCACAGATCAGAACATATCTTGGTATTAAGGGACTTGAATTCAATCTAGAGTCTGACAAAGCTTATGTCATAAGACTAGATCAGGAGTTGAGAAAAGCAAAGATCAATGATCTCAGAGCTGCAATCTTTCAAACTGGTAAAGATACTGCAGAGCTTAAAGATGTCAAAAGGAGAATGATTGATGAACTCAGATATGCTGAGAAATGTTTGTTGAAGAACTATCTCAGAACAAATCCTGACATCAGAGAGATCAGAAAATGATGAAGCCAAGTCGAAGATCTACAACTGCTTAAATTCTGATATTTATACAGACTGAAGTTGTTATCAGAAGTTGAAATTGGTAAAAGCTTTAAGTACTGTAAGTTGTAGTTATCTAGTCTAATTCTCATGCATTTGTACTTAATGTTTTTGACATCATCAAATATCTGTTAAACTTGTATATTATGTTAATTTACAAGTTGGGGGAGATTGTTAGATATATTTGATAATGTAATGGCTAATATGTTTTATGTTTAGCTTTCAGATCTTACTTGAACAGGATAAATCAGTACTTAACTGTTGATCAGTACTTATACTAGAAGTCAGGACTTAAGGATATCAGTACTTATGTTATCAGGAGATAATCATCAGAAGATAGATATCAGAACTTAAGTGCTGAAGGACGATCAGATAAGGACAGTAGCTGATTAAAGGAAAGAAGATCAAGATAAACATAAGAAGAGATATGCATGAAGAAGGAATTATGTAAAGAATGGAATACTTGGAAGAAAAGATATCTGATTGATATATTTTAGGAAGCAGAATTATATTCCATATCAATTAGTGATTATCTTGTAACTGTGTAGTATATAAACACAGACATAGGGTTTACACTAAAAGTGTTATCATTATTAGAGAAGATTATTCATTGTAACCCTAGTAGCTCTCGTGATATTTGTTCATCACTGAGAGGTAACAGTTCCATACTGTAACAGAGTTTATTGTTTTAATAAAGTTTGTTTTCTGTTACTTAAGTTCTTAAAGTTCGATTTGAGTGTACTATACACTGTATTCACCCCCTCTACAGTGTGTGTGTGACCTAACAAAAACACTTGTAGAGAACTAAGAGATCTCGATAACCCATTATACTTATCGAGATGTCGGTTCTCTATAACAACAAACTGGAGATCTCGACAGGAATCTCAAGGACAGAATGCAGACAAGTTAAATATTCAAGATTGTTAGGAATATATGTGCATTAGTTTGATGATATGTTTAACAAAACACTTAAGTAGAAATCTAGTGTTTGTAGCCTCAACGGATAAGACCACTTTGGCTATCCGTTGATGGTGTAGCTTTACTTAGAAATAAGTCTAGTGTTGTAGCACATTTCAGTCTCTGAATTTGAGATATAATTCTTAAATGTTGAGGAAAATTATAAGTCATGTTGACTACTAAAGGATATGCAGATAGGAAGGCCAATTGTAAATATTTCATGCCTTGTAATTCTGTATAAATGAAATGGTGTCAACGGATAACTAAAAGACCTTCAACGGATGAGAAACAAAGCTTCAACGGATGTCTCTAAAGCTTCAACGGATAACATCCTTCAACGGATGAGTGCATCAACGGATAGAGCTTCAACTGCTAACACATCAACGGATAAAGCCATCAACGGATGAAGACTTCAACGGATGTTCTGTTAAATAGCAGTTGACAAGTGGTAGTTGTACCTACAAACAGAGGCACATGGGTTGACAGAGACAACTGAGATGTGGTAGCCTATTTCAGGAACATCAGAAAAAGCAGCCGTTCTACTCTAGTATAAAGAGGCAATAGTCAACAATGCACTGGAGTAAAATGGAGAAGAAACAAGTGGAGAACTTATTTTATTATTGTACTTTTATCTTTGTCTTCACTTGTAAACTTGGTGATATATAAACCAAGTAGCAGCTAGTAATTAGATAAGAATTTTTCCAGAGCTGTTTAGAAAAATCTTGAGAAAAATTTATCTAGTTTGTACTAGGATGCAGCTGTGATCAACTTCTTGAATCACAGATTTTCTGAAATACCATCTCTGGTGGAACAACAAATCCACCAGAAAAGTTTTTAAGGTCTGTTGTGTTCTGTACTTTTGTGCTTGAATATATATCTGTCTGTATTAGCTTAAAGCAATTCACACACTTGTTTATCTTAAACACAAAGCCTTTGAAACTGCTCAAAACTTGAAAAAGTTTTGAGATTTACATTCAACCCCCCTTCTGTAAATCTCATTGTTAGTTCATTAGGAATAACAATTGGTATCAGAGCAGGCTCTTGACATACAAAGAGTTTAAAGTTCTTGGAAACTAACAAAGATGAGTAAGAAGGATATTGGAGTAAAAATCCCAGTTCTTGACAAAGACAGTTATCACCATTGGAAAGTGAAAATGCACCTTCATCTACTCTCCCAAGATGAAGGTTATGTAAACTGCATTGAAAATGGTCCTCACATTCCCCACAAAGTAGCCACAGTTGCTACAGCCACAATTGTTGTTGGTCAATCCATTCCAAAACTTAGAGCAGAATGGACAATGGAAGACACAGAAGAAGTCCACAAGGATAAGAAGGCTATGAACATTTTGTTTAATGGTCTTGACAAGGATATGTTTGATAATGTGATAAATTGCACAACTGCCAAAGAGGTTTGGGACACAGTTCAGCTACTGTGTGAAGGTACAGAACAAGTAAAAGAAAACAAAATGCAGCTTCTCATTCAACAGTATGAGTATTTTCATTTTGAAGAAAATGAATCTTTAAATGACACATTCAATAGATTCCAAAAGCTGTTGAATGGACTGAAGCTGTATGGTAGAGTGTACCAGGTGAAGGATTCAAATCTTAAATTTTTAAGATCCTTGCCAAAGGAATGGAAACCCATGACTGTCTCCTTGAGAAACTCTCAAGATTATAAGGACTTCACTCTTGAAAGATTATATGGAATCTTGAAGACTTATGAACTAGAGCTGGAACAGGATGAGGTATTGGAGAAGGGAAGAAAGAAAGGAGGTTCAGTTGCCTTGGTAGCTGAAAATGAGAAAGAATGCAGACAAGAAACTGTGAGATCAACATTAAACTCCAAAGATGGCAGAAGCAAATCAGAATCAAGCAAGGGTAAGGAGCAAGTTGCTGAGAATGAAGACAACTCCAGCCAAGATGACTCTGATGGTATTGATGAGCATCTTGCATTTCTGTCCAGAAGATTTGTAAAGATGAAATTTAAGAAAAACACTAGAGCCACTAAACCTCATAAGAACATGGTGGACAAATCCAAGTTCAAGTGTTTCAATTGTGGTATAAGTGGACACTTTGCAAGTGAGTTCAGAAAGCCAACTACTGAAAAGAAGAAATTTGACCAAGTAGATTACAAAAAGAAATATTTTGATCTGCTCAAGCAAAAGGAGAAGGCTTTCATTACTCAAGAAAAAGACTGGGCAACTGATGGAGAAGAAGAGGATGAAGATGTGGAATATGTCAACTTGGCTCTCATGGCTGATTCTGAGGAAAATGAAGTTAGTTCATCAAGCAACCAGGTAATCACTACTGATTTAACACAGCTTACTAAAGAAGAGTGCAATGATGCTTTTAATGACATGTCTACTAAATTGTATCACTTGCGTGTGTCTCTTAAATCTCTTGCTAAAGAAAATAGTAGGATTAAAGAGAACAATCTGTTTTTAAGTAATAGAAATGTTGTGTTAGAAGATAAGTTGATTGACCTAGAGAAAACTAAGCTACATTGTATATCTGTTGAAAATGAACTAGCTGAATCTGTTAAGAAA